>NC_061096.1:16048549-16106049 GCF_015104395.2 Macrobrachium nipponense
ATTTAAATACTTTAGTCTCTCTCTCTCTTCTCTCTCTCTCTATCATATATATATATATATATATATATATATATATATATATATATATATATATATATATATATATATTATATCAATTCAAGCTACAAATGTCCTTTAATATCTAAATTCACTTTACCTCCCAAATGATATATTTTCATATATGTAACGAAGGGGAATTTTTTAGTTGATAATAATTTCGTCCCCCCATGGGATCGAACCACCGTCCAAGTGGACGGGGACGAAATCAGGACAGTCAGTGACGCTATCCAATCAGCCAACAGAGCGTCACTGACTGTCCTGATTTCGTCCCCGTCCACTTGGACGGTGGTTCGATCCCATGGGGGGACGAAATTATTATCAAAAAAAAAAAAAAAAAAAAAAAAAAAAAAAAAAAAAAAAAAAATCCCCTTCGGTACATATATGAAAATATATTATTTGGGAGGTAAAGTGAATTTAGATATTAAAGGACATTTGTAGCTTGAATTGATATATAAATGGATCACGGTTCGATGTGATAATTATTCATATATATATATATATATATATATATATATATATATATATATATATATATATATATATATATATATATCACACATCCAATAAGAGGTCGGGGCTAGTCCCCAACATGTGACAGGTGAAGAGGCAAAACAGCTCAATACATAGGTTGCTTTATTGTTGCCAACGTTTCAAGACTATGGTCTCATTTTCAAGGCTATAAAAGGAGAACCAAAGATATCTAAAATACAAACTTGTACAGCAAAATTATATTAAATTGTCATATACAAATAAGCATAAAAATATATATAACTAAAAACACACAATGTATTAAAAAAACTAGGTAACATTTTTTTTTAACTTTTTTTATAAATTTTAAAACAAACCTCACAACCCGAGGTTCGGTTACTGAAAGGTTTACCAGAGCGAGAAGGAGCCGAGATAACCAACGAAAGATAAGAGTGGGCGGTCTAAGCAATGTATAATGGAACTGCTGTAGTGTTATTTAATGTTGGAACAAGGTGCTTAATGGCCAAGGACTCGAGTATAGGGAGGTGGTTTTCATTAGGGCTGGATAAAATGATCTTAAAATCATAGTAGTTGATAGTGCATTTGCATATTTGTGCAGGGTTTCTAATATTTGTAAGCTCAGGGCTAGAAAGCTTCATCCCTGTGCGGTAACTAATGCCTATGTGTGAATCACATCGTACTTTGAGCGTCGGGGAACGCTTCTCACGTATGAGTATGTCTGTCGTTGCACGAACAGCAAGTACCGCATTAAAGTAGACAATTTTTATTTGTGTCGAAACCTATGGTTTTTGGATTCCTCAAGATGAATTTGACATTAACTGCTGAGAAATGTCTGTTCATTATCTTTCTTAATTGTGGTATAAATGAGATTTCATAAGTGTATGGAAAGCTAATATAATATTTCAGTTTTGAAGCTAGATGTACTGGAGCTGGTGGCTGGAAGATTTTCTGTAGGGCCTATCTGAAAATAATTTCATAAAGCAAGCTCCAGTTTGAAGTCAAGGCCATAGCTCTGTGAATTAGCGTTGATAAGGAATTAAGCTTAAAATTACTCAAGTTTTTAAAACATTGTGTGTTTTTAGTTATATTTTTTCGTGGTAATTTGTATATAACAAAATAAGTTAATCTTACTGTACAAGTTTGTAATTTATATATATACCTTTGATTCTCCTTTTATAGCCTTGAAAATGAGACCATAGTCTTGAAACGTAGGCAACAATAAAGCAACCGATGTATTGAGCTTTGTATATATATATATATACATACATACATACACACACACAAATATATAATAAGGAGACGGGAAACTAAATATTTACTGTAATTTTCGTGTCTCCTCCTTTCCCGTTTCCTTTTAGCTTCATAATTCTATTTCTTCTTCTATCTCCCCTACCTTTAGTGCCACAATTCCTTTTCGGCATATTTTCTGTCGTTTCTTATATTTTACTGAACTTTTTACCCTTTGTCCGTCTTAGGTATTTGCCCATAGTCCCCATACCATCTCTCTCTCTCTCTCTCTCTCTCTCTCCTCTCTCTCTCTCTCTCTCTCTCTCTGTGTGTGTGTGTGTGTGTGTGTGTGTGTGTGTGTGTGTAACCAACGAATATTCGATGGGTTGATTAAATTTATCTTTACATCATCACTACACAAACTCGTATGAGGGTAAGGAAATGAACGCGAGAGGAAAAATCAACTTGATTAGACAAATCGTCATTCTATAAAGTATGAGCATCTGAGAAAGAACCCAGCAAAACTCCAAAATTTAAGGGACAAAGAAAATATATTGGAATCAGTCTTACTATGCGTAAATCAGTAAACCGTGTCATTAGCCATTTGATAACATATTTCATTAGACAAATTAGATGGATAAGTTTAGTTCCAGCTAATTAGCTATTTGACTTTCAAGCAGTTATAAAACTACTTAAAAACCAAAGCTTTTTTCTTTTCACACAAAGTTATTGGATACAGCACACAATCTTAATAATAAGCTCCTATATAAAATGCAATGCGCATCAATGCATTTTTGTTTGTAACAACCAAGTACAACGAATTCTAGCTGACTGAGTTTACATTAGCAAGATTCCTCTTTGTTTGCGTAAACTTAATTTTCACGCTACGGCGTTTCGGTGATTCTAAAGCTTATTAGCTGTATGTGTTCAATAAGGCAAAACAAAGACAACGGAGACAAAATGTGCTGTTGTCCAAAACTAAGTTCAAAAGAGACAGACTACCTGGTATCTTTATCTAGTACCTTTGATCTGCAGCTAAGTCTAACTGGTCATAACATTCTAGAGTGAACTCTTCTTGAGTTGGAGTTTCTCCATCACTGAAATCATTTCTGACACCTTTATCCCATCTGTCCAATTGCCTAACCTTGTTAGTGTAGTCCTGAGCCACACATCTGCAAGGCATTTCTTCCCAGTGACTCAACACCTGGACGTCTGACACTGCGAGAGCAAATAAAATGTGACAAACATCAGCAAGCAGCGAGATGACCTCAGGCAACTATTAAGGTCGTTGAGATGACAGATGACGAATACCCAGGCATTGTCAGAGATAGTGGGTCATGCCAAGCTTTAGGTGTCATCACAGGAACCCTTGACTCTGAAAGACCAATGACCTCTGATGCAACAGCTGGGGAAGCCCCAAGGCCTTCACACAAGATACTTCACAACAAGTCTTCTTGATATAAGCCTAAGGAATCGAAGGCATGAACATGTGCTACTTGCAGCCGAGTTCATCTCGGTATCGAGTTCCCTGCCTGTGAGAGGTAACTTTTTGTCCACCTGTGTAGGGAAAACTGCGGTATATGCCATACTTGTTTGCTCTGCAGTTTGATGAGGAGTTAGGAGAACTACATTCATTGTACTTAATTTTGTTACAACTCATGACTTGGTTATGAGCTATTTCGTTCTTAAGTTGTTCCTGGTAATATGGTAAAACCGTTACCGGTTCCAAATGTAAGCTCTATTCTTGTACATATCATTGTACAGGTCAATGCCAGATAGGAAAGTTCTTTTATATACAGGTAGCGCATATTAAAAGCTAAATCATTAGAAACAATGTGCATCAAATAGAGCAAATGTGACGTTATGACGACTGTGTTAACATTTGTATGACTCAGATTGTAGCTCTTCAACAAAAAAAGTATAGCCTTCAAGCATTGTTGCATTTTTGACATTTTTGTTACATTCAGTGGGGTTCGTTGCTACTGCACTTCGGAGTAATTATTTTCACCTTTTATATATCCTTTTCTCTTATTTTTTCATTACATCAGTATATATACGACACATTTAGAGAGTCTACGTACAATAAAATCTTTCTTAATGGCAACTATAAATGTAAGACGAATAGATACAGTGATGCACTCTCAGGAAAGGTGATCGTGTCTTGGGAAACAGACGAAGGCTCGGTGTCTCCGAATTTTCCTTTCATCTTCCCTGAGAGACATTGTGTAGGTTTAGTAGATGGCACGGAACCACTGTGGTGTTGGACGAAGAGTCAATGTTATTGTGCTTTAAGTGTTCTCAAGTTGCTAAGTCCTTCAGACAAGAACACAGATTCCAAAGATTTCCCCACATATTAAAATAGTTACGGAAGTTGAAAGCAGTATTACATAGAATGTGGTTGGGGAAGTGTAAACCTTTTCGCTAAGTGGCTTGAGAACTAATGAAAAAACAGCCCAGTCTCTAGACATCGGTGCTGCCCATCTTCCAAACCATTCTATGGGGAAGCAGTAACAAAAAGGCTTCGAACGCACGACTTCCTTTTTCCGACGAGACCTGCATGCCCCCTATAGATACACATACACACTACACTGCACTACACACACACGCACACATATATAATGAGCACACTCACCCTTATGATTGTAAGGGTTGTTGTAAAAACCTAATTAGAGGAAGGACGCGCACTGAACACAACGACAAGAAACAGTAACAAGACCTAAGGAATAACTCGGAAAAATCCCCAGCACTACTGTATCACTATATGAATTTTCTTTATAGTAATCGTTCTCTCAGACAATCGGGCTTCAATTTACCGATATCGAAATAAGGCGTACAAAGGAAGAAAAAAAATATCCAGATCAGTCACCATAAATATATTACATAACAGAAAATACTCTAGCAATAATTTATAGGTAAACCTATAGGTCATTGTACTTTTAAATACGATTCAGCGTTGAAGGCCTCATACTGGCCTTAAGGAAATTTGAACCTGAATATGGAATTCCCAGAATGTAAATGCGTATCAGGTACATACTTGCCGCTTCCGTTTCCTTATCTAAGAACTTCTACCGCAATCCTCCCTAACAAGCAAGGCTGTCCTGATATGAGCCACAAGGCATTATATTAAAACCACTCTTATCTTTGGCAATGACATACCGGGTTAAGCTCAAACATTATTTCCTTTAATATCTCTTAGAACAGAAGTATTTGTGGGCAAAGATGTAGGGCGTTTAGGTGCGCCGCAGAGAGAGAGAGAGAGAGAGAGAGAGAGAGAGAGAGAGAGAGAGAGAGAGACTCACGTGTCTCCAAAGTTGGGCGCATTCCTTTCGCTCTCTTAATCTCTTAAGGCTTTTAATAATAACAAAGGACACTTTTCCCGCTCACGATGAATCCACGAGTCGCGTGTCGTTGCTCGTGACAAGAGTTAGGCAACTCTATCCTACCTACGGACGGGCTTGGCCTCCCAACGCAGTCTCTCTCTCTCTCTCTCTCTCTCTCTCTCTCTCTCTCTCTCTCTCTCTCTCTCTCTTACACCTACCTACTCACGTCACATTTCTTTTCACACTCATTCACCGGATCAGGTTTCTGGCACGCACTCACGCTTTCGTTCATTCATTATTTTAGCTTCCTTCCAAGGACTAACCTACAAACATGCAACATTCAGGCTGTTCTAACTCTGCTCAGACTACTATATTCTTTGGTGCCGCGCATTATTACAAAAGCTACATCTGTTTGATCTCGGAGGGGACTCTGTGGCATATGCTTAATCAGACGCACATATATATCTATATATATAAATTGGGAAAAGTCTGTTTGTTTGTTTGTTTGTATGAACGCTTTACAAATTCACATTTCTTGACCGATTTTGATGAGATTTTTACTATAGACTGCCCTCCCCCCAAAAGAACGTTTTAGTAAAAATTCGAAATTCGAGGGCCGCTTCTAAGGGGGTGATAACCACTCTTTTTCATACCAATCATTTTTACAAATCCACATTTCTTCACCGATTTTGATGAGATTTTTATCATAGACCCCCTCCATTCCCCTGCCCCCAATCTAGAAATCAGCGCTGTGGGGGTAAGACATCACTAGCACCAAAGAGCACCGAAGGGGGGGGGGGGGGGGGGGGGGAATTCCCTGAAACGGGACTGGTTACGCCCGTGAAACGAGGCTGTTTCGCCCGTAGACTTAATAACTTGACAGATTTATCATACCTAATTTCGGTATACATATGCTTACTATTTGGAAAAGAATACTGTGGGGTATAACATCCATGGCACCAAAAGGGCAGAGAGAGAGAGAGAGAGAGAGAGGAGAGAGAAGAGAGGAGAGAGAGAGAGAGAGAGACAAGTTTATCAGCTGTCATTTAAAATGAGTTATCCCGGGCAGTGCTGGGTTGGTCAGGTGGTGTGTGTGTCTGCGCATGCGCGCGTGTGTGTGTATATATCAGCACCGGGTTGGCCAGCTAGTATACACACACACACACACACACACACACACACACATATATATATATATATATATATATATATATATATATATATATATATATATATAATGAGCAACCACTGACGGCTCATTATTAAGAATATACAGTAAATGACTGAAGAAGGCCTCAGTATGTATCTCACATAATAATTATGGCAAGCGAGTTTGAGAAATGGATCTTGACTAGCATACCGGAAAGGTCAGTGAAAAATGAAGTAGACCTCAAAAGAGAAATGTTAGCACCTGAAGGGGGATTTAAAACGTTCAAGGAATGAGCCGCTGGGCATCCATGATAGACGAGTAAAATAATTAGCAGTTTGAGAATATGAGACGCTGAAAATAACGGATTTAAGAGGAAAAGCTAAAGGAGATACTATTTTGGGAAGCCAAGGAATTGGTAATAATCCTCAGTCTTTATAGGATACTGTCACCAATACTACCTATGACTGCATTAAAATAATTTCTGTGCCCGACATACATACAAATATGTACATTTACCTACAACACATAAAAGCTCTACATTGCAACAAACACACACCGGATCGATGTACTAAGTTCTTCAAAATATTACAGAAAAGGAACTTTTGTAATTTGATATATATATATATATATATATATATATATATATATATATATATATATATATATATATTTATATATATATATATATATGGTCAAATTACCCCCAAATCAAAATAATGATTCAGATTCTTGGAAAATCAATTTAAAAATGTAACACAAGTCATTTAGCGCCCAGATATACGAACCAAGAGACACCAACGGTATAGTGAATACACAACAACACTTCAGCAGCGTACCCAGGAAGTGCGCAAAGATAGCTACCCATATCATTCGTCAAATCATTATAACAAAATGCTGTCACATCTGAACAATGTGAACACGAAAATCTTCAATTAATCATAAACATTAATCTCCTCTTTCCTCTTTGAGAAAACAGACTAAGCTTCTTAACTTCGTAATGCTCATATCACTATTTAAACATAACTCATTCTTAAACATTTAAATTAAATCCAAACCAAACAACATATCACATGAAATGATCAAGCGCTTTTGCGCTCGCAGGTTTAATTAAACACAAAGAACAGTATATGAAAAGTCATCTATATAAGTCTCCTTTTTCAAACGATAAACCATGAGGTTAGCGTGCCTTCCTTTATCGGGCGAGTTCCCTTAAGGTACCTCTAATACGGAAATGCATAGCCCAAATAGATTTGAAAGGAACATACACCGATACTTGAGATTTTAAGTGGATTTTAAGTTCAACAGGGTTATGTATGTCTCCTCTTTTTCCATTAACGAAACCATTAGAAAATCACGTTCTAATAAAAGAAGAACAATGACCCACCTTGTATAAGTTTATGAGGTATATATGTAGCTGTAATACACATTCATTGGAGTAATACGTTCAAGGGCTCCAAGCCACTTCGTCACATAAAATACTTGAAGAAAACACTTAACGTATCTCAAAATTCTCCGGTAAGAAAAGTTAATAGTCAGATTATATTGATGCACTCTATTATCTGCAATCCTTTCACAGCTTCAAGACTCCTTTATGAAATCCTCTTCAGTTTTACAATGATAAAATCTTAAAATATAAGAACATTTTCACTTTGATTTTTATGTTACATATCTTAACATAAAGGAAAATGTATAAATAACGAAAATGGCTTAGAATCTAACAAGAAATATTCATAAAAATTTAACAGCTGAAAATTTTTAGCGGTATCATAATAATAGTCATGTTGTCACTGAAATAACATCATTAATAGAAGTTATTAAAAATATGAAATAATTAAATTTTCATATAAAATAATCTTACACCACTTCCTGTCCACAATATAACAATCTAACAGTAAACTACGAGAATCAGGCAGAACCGAAAAAGCAGAGAGAAAGAGAAAAATGAAGAAAGGGACCAAAGAGTTCGAACGGCTCCACGTGGAGAAAATTACAGAAGACAATGAAATTGTTTCTTGAAGCGTTAACAGACCTCCTCCCTAATGATCTCTAAGGAAACACAATATGTCGAAGGGTTCCTGAGCTTCATAATAAAATACAATTCATTTTAAAGTTTCCTCTTATCTCAAAAGATTTTTCTTTTTCTTAAAATATCCAAGAATACACTGATAAGAATGCATTATTATTTTCAATACTGACTTTGGATGAATTCAAGAGCCATTTTCTAAACTTAAAACAATGAATATTACAGTATATACATGCACACACAATTGTAAGTGCGTGTGTGTACACGGCATGAGATTCAAATATACTGAAACCAATCAGCAAGTAGCTAACTTTTTATATTTAATGCCGAGAAATTTTTCTAGACGTTTTGGGAAAAATAGAAAGAAGGAGTACTGAAAGAGCAAAAATAAATAAATAAAATAATAAATAAATAGTTAAATACAAACATGCACGTACAAAAACTAAACTAATAAATACGGAAGTGCCAGAATGAATCACTGTTAACAGGACAGCTCCAGTGAGGTGAGGCTGCGATGTCTGATCACGCAGACGGGCACATGTTCAGAACATGAGAAATGGAACGTCTGTTGTTAAATGACGGATTGAGTCGCTCTGGCGTCTCAGCGCTCTTTGTTAGAAAAGTGATCACGTTTCGAGCGAGCAATCGCATCAAATGAGCAGTCCAACAGCCCTAAGCCCGTTATGAAGATTCCCGGCCACAACCACATCCAGGAACAGACATGTGTGTGAGAGAGAGAGAGAGAGAGAGAGAGAGAGAGAGAGAGAGAGAGAGAGAGAGGCAAGTAAAAACATAATAGGCCCTACGCCAAAAAGGCTTGAAAGTGGTGTTGCATATAATATGACCTTGCTCTTTACTAACTCAGCACAGGAAGCACACCACCACTAAATATACCTTTAAAACATCTTGGCACCCAACACCCGATGGACCTTACCTACCTACCAGCCTCTGCATCATCCGCGGCTACACGGGACGGAGGAAGAACGCCTTCAGGAGTAGGGAAAACTGACAACATTTTTGAAGAGCGAGACTTGGTGCGCAAAATCTTTTATACAAGTCTACAACACCACCACTATACAATACAACTGCGACAAAAATTTAAATATACCGTGCTTTCAGTTTCAACATAAAATCTGCTATTAACCTTACAAAAACTATAGTTGCAGCTATTATTGTTGTTGCTGCCATGAACAAATCAAACTGCAACATAATGATAATAACAGTGTTCCCATTCTCATATCTCTGCAGCTCCTAACTATGGTCAAGGCCAGAAAATGTTCTGTGGAAGGACGCATCTCTCAATAATAAGGGCCTGTCGCGGAAGAAAACGATATACTCCTGGTCTTCAAGGAATCTTGAAAAGAACGCTACAGCACGCTCTCTCTCTCTCTCTCTCTCTCTCTCTCTCTCTCTCTCTCTCTCTCTCTGTATGCGTGAAGTCAACCATGAAAGTTTAGAAACGCCCGTTGCATACCCTTTGCAAAATAATAGCAGGCAATTAATACTTGGCCTGAGGAGGAGGAGGAGGAAGTAAGGTAAACTCAGTGAACTGTGCGAGTACTTAAAAGGTCTCGTTGTTTGTTTTACCCTGAAACGCCCGTATCAAGTATAATACTTGTCGAATACATCTCCCCGATCTCTCTTATTAATCCTTAATCATTCCCTCATATCTACCTTATCTCATTAACTAAAGGATAGTTATATTAACCGTACATCTTATATGCCTTCCTTGCATATTGAAACCAACCTCTGTCCTTCCTTGTTTAACAGTTTCCGGTAGTGGCGTAACGATATCTTTCTATGAAGCACAGCACTTTGGATTTGAATTGAATCGAGAATCTAGGCCAAAGGCCAAGCACTGGGACCTAGGTGGTCATTCAGCGCTGAAATGGAAACTGACAGTAGAAGGTCTGAAAGGTGTAACAGGAGGAAAACCTCTCAGTCGCACGATGAATCAATTCTTAGAAGAGGGTGAAAAGTAAGATGGAAGAAAGAGAATATGAAAGGAGGTACAGTAAAATGAATGAAAGGGGTTGCAGCTAGGGGGCCGAAGGCACGGTACAAAGAACCTTAAGTACTGCCTACAGTGCGCCGCATGAGGTACACCGACGGCACTACCCCCATTCGAGGACACAAGAGTACTTCGAGAAGTTCGAGCTTGCTGTGTAGGTGCACGAAAAGGCTATAGTGTACCTTTTTCCTGCACTTGAACTCATCCACGATTCATTATGTAAAAGTATGAGTATAGCAGTTACCTTCATGCCTGGTTTTTGTTCTCTGGGGCAACCCTTCTTATAGGTAGGCTAAAAGGTAGGGGCTTTGAGTTGAATGAACGAGATATATATATATATATAATATATTATATATATAATATTTATATATATATATATACATACACACACACACACACAGACGTATTAACATGCATACACACATATATACATATATGAACAAAGTTACAACCACGAAAGAAAATTAAAACACCAGAGATGCTAAGAGTTTCAATTTTCCTTCGTGGCTGTAACTTTGTTCGTATAATCATCACGTTTCTTTATTTCTTAGTGATTTAAATTCACACACACACACATTATATACGTATATATATATATATCAACACTTGCTAATACTAAAACCAATATCTACGGCCAGTAAAGAACTACAGTTTCAGTTAATTTAATAAAGGTGTTACTGTTATCCGTTCAAGATGGTTGGATAGATAAAATGAAATGATTGTCCATACATTGGTGCCCATCTGAGAAGACTAAAATGAATCAGGCACTGGAAAAAAGCAAGAGACTGTCTCGTAAAGGCGTTCAAGAGAAATGTTATGAACATGAATGAAACAAGAGGAAATGACGAGCCAAAAATTCCCCGTTGAGCGAGACCTTACGGATACAGAAGGAAATCTGCTAAGCTGTAAAGTAAAAAACACACCAAAAGCTGTACCACGCGATGCTTTATACTCCTCACACTTACAAAAGCAATGTCGTCAGGGAGAGTGCATACGATCTGCTTATAAACATAGATGATGATTAATGTGAGGTATGTACGTTCACAGGAGGAGAGGAGAAAAACAAGACGAGAAAAAATTATACGGTTTGCACTGGCGTAAATCATGGGCATGATATGTCAAGACAGCGTGGTATGTACTAACATGCATTACTATATATATATATATATATATATATATATATATAATATATATATATATATATATATATATATATATATATATATATATATAATATATATATATATATATATATATATAGGTTTTTTTGCCACGAAGGAAAAAAAATGAAAAAGGGTCCGAATAGGACCGAAAGTAATCGGCTAACTCCGCTTTTTGATTTTTTTCATTTTTTTCCATTCGTGGCAAAAAACTTTATTTATACATAGCATCACGTTTTATATACTTCGTGATCAAGTTATTCATATATATATATATATATATATATATATATATATATATATATATATATATAGGTTTAAAGCTAAGGACTATATTTCGGTGGATTGACTCCCACCCTTATCAAGTAGTGGATGGCAAAAGAAGTTACACTTGCGAAATATATAGTGGGAGATATGCCCTTAGGTGATGCCTAGGGTCACTGCTAAGCCGACGTCAGTTCTGCCAATTGTCTTAATCCTTTAGGCAACGATGAAGCGTATTAACAGAAGAACTTATTTATAACTGAACTAACCAGTTACAAAGCATTTCGGCGCCTTTATAATAGCTCAAAATACCTATGGATGCTCGGAATCTTGCATTGGAAACCCCCATGCTTGAGGATGAAAAACCATGTATGTATGTATGTATGTATGTATGTATGTATGTATGTATGTATGTATAGCACAAAATTAAAAGGCCAAAAACCGTTAACCTTCTACGTCCAAATACAACGAATGGCAGAATGGAAATGAACTACACCCAACGATCAAGGATTGCAATGACAAGACTGTCAAATGTCAATTATAGCTGACGCATAAAAGGGACAACTAAATGTACGCCAAGATTATGGTTGTCAAAGAGAAATGGAGGGGAAGGTTTCGAAATAACCTACAAAGAAACTGCCATGAAATCAAACACCAATCTTATATACTTGTAAATAACAGGCGTAAATATACAAAATGTATTTAAGAAAAAAAAGAAGACAAATACTCATAATGATTCTTCAGTTAAATCTTGACATGCATTTGGGTGTTGTGCATAATATGAATCCGGTATAAACTGTACAATGCACAAACATTTACAAGTGTAGTTACATATACATGTCTGCAGTAAGTAACCAGGTTATCTACGGATATATCGGTTTAATATACAGTATGTACTACACCGCAAGAAACGCTGCCAGTGTAGCACAACAAGACATTCCTAAAGACCTTGCTAATAAAATGTACAAAACAGATTGACGTCGTCCAGTGGTTCGCGCTATGACCTAGGCGTGAGGACGCTTACGCAACCATTTCTATGGGAGCTATACAAGGAAAATCTGATGATAAAGGATCCCCTTTACGTTTCGAGTTAGAATGAGTCTGGTAACAATCCTTTTCAAAGTACACAGTCTGGGTACCCATGTGATATTCAATGGTTACTATAAATGCTAATAAGGAAGGTGGTATACCTACAAGAAACAAAGGTGAATGGACGTGCTCAACTGCATGGAATACAAATATACCTTTACATGTGCATTCATAGAGGTTCAATGAAAGAATTACAAAGTTCTAAAGAAAAATCTCTCTCTCTCTCTCTCTCTTACACACACACACACTCCATTCGTTTTATCGGATTTCCTTCACTTTGCCATCGTCTTTATCATCAATAATCCCGGGATTTCTAGCGTCACATCCGCATTTTCTAAACAGGTTTATTGCTACACTTTTCCGCTTCTTTTCCATGCCTTCAACTAATCACGTAATGGCTATTACCCAGAGAGAGAGAGAAGAGAGAGAGAGAGAGAGAGAGAGAGAGAGAGAGAATTTTAATCATACAGTCAAAATAAGTCCCAGTCTTTACCTTTAAATACAGATAAGGTATACAAGAAACATTATGGACTTTATACAAGACAACAGTTATGCTAACTGCTCCACTCACTACTACTACTACTACTACTTCACCGAAGCAATATTAGGCAACGTAATTACAAACAGAGCAGTAGCAATGCCAGTCAATTCAGGGAAGCCCAAGGAAATAATGGGATGAAAGGGAAGTCTTAGATTTCATCACTAACCGCCCGTATCAAATGCCATACAAATAGAGTTACTTTACGAGCGACTTCGATGGGTACTCCTGACCCACTAACCACAATTTAAGGAGAGAGAGAGAGAGAGAGAGATAAAACTAACACATTACATATATATATATATATATATATATATATATATATATATATATATATGAATTTTTAATCACATCGAGACCCATTCGTCACTTATAATTACCCTTCGGTGATCAGTCCCCATCGGGGATATTCCCGAAGTAGCCTAGATTGGATATTAAACGACATTTGTAGCTTAATTATTATATGGGGTGTGTGTGTGTGTGTGTGTGTGTGTGTGTGTGTGTGTGTGTGTGTGTGTGTGTGTGTGTGTGTGTGTGTCGCGCGCACGGTTATTTACTGTTCAGCAACTTCATGATATATATTGGTCAAGAAGAAAGTCTCCTGACATCAGAGAAATCTAAAAAACCTTCCCTTCATCCACATTTAAATTCTCTCTCTCCCCCTCTCCCTTCCCCTCTCTCTCTCTCTCTCTCTCTCCATCTCGTCTCTCTCTCTCTCTCATCTCTCTTCATCTCTCTCTCTCTCTCTCTTCTCTCTCTCTGACATATTAATGACAATTTGCATTGACAAAATACCTATTGTTACCAAAGTCTGACCTTTTTTCGCCCAACCCACAAGGTCCTGTGGCACCAGCACCCCTCAAGTGTCACAAGGTAGCAACTCTCACCTGTAAAGGGAAAAATATACAGGTCAGTGAATTAAGTTCTCAAAGCAATAAAATGATTATGGAAAATATATAATATAGTTAAAACTCTTCACGTAAATCGATTGATTATATGTAAACTGATTGCTATATATATAAATATATATTATATATATAATATAAATATATATATAGATATATATATATATATATATTATATATAATATAGGTTGGGTCTCTCTTACTCTCTCTCTCTCCCCTCCCCCCCCACCCCCCAACCCAAACAGACATGATATTGTAATTATTTATACTCATGTATCAAATGAATTTTATTGTACAGGATTTACCTATGTCTAACCGAAATATATTTTCTAGATCTTTGGTCTTTTCTGATAAGAATTATTTATGCAGAATGTAACTCGTGTGTAAACACAAACACAATATGTGTATGTACGTGTATATATAATATATATATATATATATATATATATATATATATATATATATATAGAGGTATACGTATATATGCATTCATATGCACAAATATGTATGTATGTATGCATGCATGTATGTATACACACGAGTTACAACCTACATAAATTATTCGTCGACCGGAAAGACCATTACATCCAGAAAATATATTTCTGTTAATGCTGGGTGAAATCCCATACAATACATAAAGTGTTAAATTCATTTGAGACATGACGTTCACAAATTTCAACATGCAAATTCTATTGGTTTCGGGAGAGAGGGGAAGTAGGAGAGCGTCCCAACCTAAGAGGTACCCCCTTCTCCCCTGTCTTCTGAGGGAAGCTCTGGATGTAGGACTCTCAGATTCCGAGTCAAAAAGGCCCCCCTCCGTAATAGCAGCAGCAGGGCAAGCATCAGGTCTTCCCTAAAACATCGCCTAATTCATGTCATCAAAACTACTGAGCTTATTCAAACACTTTACATACTGACCTATTGTAGCGACCACCCGAAAAGGGCAATATTGGTCAAAACTAGACTGAATTGTGTTTGTGATTTTCCTGTCAACTCATACGGGTTCAGATAAATAGCAGTTTCGTTGTTTCAATCATTGTATGTGTTATAATGTTTCTTTCAGTTTTGAGAATATTTCTTTTGTTGGTAGCCATTCGTGCAAATAGATGAACAACTGGTATTTTATTTCACGAGCTTTATTACACACCGAAATATCATCTACAGGAGGATTTTACAATCACTGTTGTCCAGCAAAACAACGAAAATTAGTACATATTACGGAACTCCTGAATGGAAACGTAAACAATTATTTTTTCCAAGAGTTAATAATGCTTATATCAGCTATTCATTAAGTAATTATTTGTCATACTAAATTAACATACTGCTTTTAATGTCAGTTTCGAGGAATTTTCTCTTTTATGGCGGGATTTTTTTTCATAGTTTTGAATGATGAAATTCTGTTCATAAGGGTTTTTTTCATAGTTTTGAATGATGCATGATGAAATTCAGTTCATAATCTCTATTTCCATAAAGAGAGAAGGGAGGGAATCTTACGGTTTCATTACCTCCCTGACCAAACCAATTACCCGTGATACATTTAAAAAAAAATGTACCGAGTCACACATGAAAAAACGGACATGCTGTGGAGAGTTGGAAAAATATATTATTGCTTTCCCACTGACGCCACTGTTATGTTAAAACACAATACACGGTGAGTTGTGCGTCCCTCGAAAAAGAAAACACACGCACTTTTGGGCTGTTTAGATAACAATGGCACGACATTTCAATCAAACAGAGAACTGATATTTATCGTAATTCACACTTACAGTAAAAAATAAAACTGCTAACAAGAAAACAACCAAACAAACAAACAGCTATGTGACCTCCAATGCTCGAACTCAGCAGGGTATGGGGCCACCCTTGCCTGCGTCAGGAACCCGTGACGTCAAATCCCTCAGGACTTTATTTCTCAGTTGCCTTGACTCTTCTGGTGCTTCGTCGGAGTGCTCATTGGCCATTGTTCTCCAGAATGGGTCTCTGCAGGCTTAGCTGGGGAACCAAGCAACCTCACCTTTCAAATTTTTTGGCATTTGCCCAGTCCACTTCAATCTTTACCGCTCTCTCCCCGTGAGTGTGTGAATCTACGTGCGTATGTATACTGTGTGCGTGTATATGAGCGTAAGTATAAGCTGGTTGGGCAAGCAGCTGTGATTTGTGGCGGGCAGGAAGAAGTGGGAGTGGTACTGGAGTACATAAGGAGTCTCATTTCAAGTCGATGAAATTGTGCAAGAGACAAGGGAGTGTCTGACACGGTCCAACTCGGAAGGAAGGATAGTGAATGTTACAGCGAGACCTGACATCATTTGCAATAATTATTCAGTCATTTATATCATATACTACTTTCGGTTAATAGATGTCACAGCCCCTCCTACGTTTTCTGAATCCTTCAATCAGCCTCCTTTAAGAAGAGAAATTTCATCACTAAACGGGAGAATCCATTAACACTGTGTGGGATCCAGTTTATTTTGGGCAACCACACCCGTTAAGTCTATCAGACATCAAAACAAGAACGTCTGGAGATCGAAACCTACGCCACGGCTGAACAATCCATTAACACCCCCCACTCTCCAAAACCCCCCCCTCAACAAAACACAAACAAAAGTCACCAAAATGGTCCTTTATCCAAATCTGGATCTGTCTACATATTAAATCATTTCCTACCAATCACGAGGACCACCTGTGGTAAAACTTTCATAAACACCGAAGAGATTTTTTTGTAATCTTGCTTATAAACAAACAAACAAGCTAACCAAAGACAATCAACTTGTCAGAATATGATTACAGCGCCTGGCAGGGATGTCCTATCCTGTAAGAAATTTACGGATGCAACAATGAGTAAATAGATAGACAGGAAAACTTGCACCAGCGACCTGCCTGACAAGTTTCCATCGGGAAAACCAGAAAAGAAGGAAAAAATCCGCAATCGGGCACAACTGATTTCGAAACTACGTGCTCTATTGGGCATGACGTATTGTTAATGTGAGCTTAATGGTGTTATTTGGCGGTCACAGAAATCTGAACATCATGTTTGCTAAATACCTCCGTTTTAAATATTTCTGCGTTATCTCAACGAGGCAAAACTAACAAAAATGATGATGAATTCTTTTGAGAGAAAACTATAGGCTACACAATTTATCCTATAATTACTTTTTTGACCTTACATAGAATTTCAATAGTCCCCTGTTACATGGCACCCGTTACTGTAAAGACTAACAATTATCGGTGTGCTTTAGTTGGCTCCTTACCACAAAGGTTCGTCCACGATAAATCTGATAACTTTTGGAGAGCAATAAATATTCGAAACTAACAAATTGTATCCATTTTCGAATACTAAAGACACACGTATGCACAATACCTTCGAACACATAAAAGTTTAAAACGATACAACTAGCAAAAAACACTTGACTTCTCAAATAACGGTGACAGTGGACTTTAAGAAATGCAACTTCAGGAACCTTGCAAAGTTAAGACAATTACCAGTGACATCTCAATTCTCGCAAGAGAAGCTGCTTCTTGAGTATTTGGGAATTATCCTTTTTCAAGTCATAAGCATCATAGGCCCCAGTCTTCTACAGCATCCCCAAACAGATACATTTTTGAGGTTTTTCAAACAGTAACTTTTTTCATGGGGAAAACAGTTGCCCACATTCTTTTTGTAAAAAGCATGGCCATTAACACTGCCGCTATTTCATAAGTAAAACTAAAAGTTTAAGCACAAGAAATACATAGATTAATCTATATCAATCAAGAAAAAGTTTATAAAGTGGGAGGGAGGGCGGTTGAAAGGAATTTTAGGAATATTAGAAGGGGTGAAGGTGATTGAGTGCGAAGATAACGGACTGACAGAAGAAAGCCTTTTAGAGATTAAGGAATGGGAAGGCAATGTATCATGAAACCATTTGTAAAAAAAAAAAAAAAAAAAAAAAAAAAAAAAAAAAAAAAAAAAAAAAGAAAAAAAAAAAAAAAAAAAAAAAAAAAAAAAAAAAAAAAAAAAAAAAAAAAAAAAAAAAAGAGGGGGGGGGGGAGGTGGGGGGGCCACCTGTCCGAAAAGGTTACCATTAGAAGAGAAGGATGAGGAAGGGATATCAGGAGGATGAGCATGAGAGAGCTGTTGGAAGGCTGAGGTTAAACAATAAAATGCTAATGTTACTTGATAACCTTGGCATCACTTCGACTAAATTGTGCTACAAAGCCGAAAAAAGGTGTAATAATTCCAACCTCACCAAATTTCAGAGTTAGGATTACTACTAGTACTGACCAGCTGACTTTTATTTATATTATGAATAATAATATAATATAATAATAATAATAATATGGTTAAGAAGCTTAAATTACAAAGCTATGTCGCCATCTAAAAAGAAGCTAACTTGAATAAACTACCTTAAGCTTATATTGAGAATATTTCTTACCGGACCTCCTTGTGGAAGTAACCCTACCACTGGAGAGGCGCGTGTAAGTAAAAGTACACTTGCAAACACATGTACTCCTACACCCAGTGAGCTGCGTACATAGTGCTATTTACGACAACAATGTAATGAAACTTGCAGCATGATACTTATACCAGCGAATCACAAATATCACGCTGCATCTCAAAGCTAATAAATGTATGACTTGAACAATAAACCACATGAAATATGCTGGGCGAGTTCCCAATAAAAGGGTGCAAACTAGAAACCCGTTCATGCCCCTATGGGCCCACATGCCCCCCCCCCCCCCCCTCTTCTTAAAGGTGAAAGGAAAGGGGGAAGAGGTAAGAGGTTAGACTGCTCTTGGGGATAATTGTGGGAGAACCTTATTTGGAAAATGAAAATTGAAGTGATTAAGTTTTTCACGAGACTCGCAGCCCCCTCATCATCAGTATGTATGTATGCCTTCATACATTCACATAAAAACAAGTGATGATCCTGACAGTTATAAAAAGCTATAATGGTCCTGACAGTATAAAATTCACATTATAATGGTCCTGGCGGAATAAAATTATATAACTCAATTCGAAGCATTTCTAATATACTCTCAAGGCCAATGGAAAGAGACATGAGGATTTTACAACTGATCATAAAACAACCTGCTGAACTGCACTAACTTCCACGCTCCCGATTACCCAGGTAAGGTTCTTCCAGTTCCGCAATCAGTCCATCTGCCTAGAGAAATCAAATGCCAATTCACCAACAGCGCGTAGAATTTCCTCATGTCATATCTTACAACTTCAAGTCGGCAACACCACCTTCTCTCCTGCGGGCAGGTCATATGCTCAATAAAGCCTCATCTGCATTTTCTCAAGGCACGACGCCATTACCACCATTCCAGAGCATCCCAAGTGAAGAGACTAGCTCGTTTGCTCGGGTAAAGGCAGCTCTGTTCCAAGATTTTGAGAGAGAGAGAGAGAGAGAGAGAGAGAGAGAGAGAGAGAGAGAGAGAATCTGTTGAGTGGTTCCAGCCACGTGGGAAAAGGGCTTGCCTCGTCCAAGCCTTCCCATTTGTAACTTATGCCACGATGGTATTTCGTTTCACGGACGACTCATTGTCCAAGTCAGTTACATTCTGCCTCTCCCCCCTCTCTCCATCATCGGCTGAGATTCTCTATGAGAGAGAGAGAGAGAGAGAGAGAGAGAGAGAGAGAGAGAGAGAGAGAGAGAGAGAGAGAAAGTCTCCATTATTTCACTTAAAAAATGTCACACCGTTCATTATATTTCAATTCAGCAATTGATTTGAACAGCCAGCTTTTTCGAGTGAACGTAAGACCTTGACTACTACAATATCCTTATATAGTAGGAAAGCGCCAGTTTAACCAACGGAATTCTGTAGCATATACTATATATTATAACAGAACCTAACTTAGTCAAGCACTTGATGTAGAATTGTATGTTCATGCTACAACAGGACAAATATTAGTAGTGGAACTCATTCAGTGTAGTAGAGAAGACAAAACCGCTCAAATACGAAGAACGATTCAACTGGACCATTCGATATGATGTAGGGGTATTTTTGATAAACGACGTTAACATGTCTATATAAAGAAACTGGAGCACTGTAGAAATTGTATTTTTAGGAGAAAAAACTCACCGTCCTCTAATCTTATCTCTAAAGAAAAAAATTATCTCCAGCCGGTTACTGCCGTTATCTCGACATATGTAATCAGGGGGATTTCTTCACAAACGATAACAGCAGCCATGTCTCCCCAAAACACTACGACAGGAAGAGTTATCGACTTTTACCTGGTGAATCGCAATTCCTTCCATCACAGGAGATAAACTATTAAGGAAAATCTAAACGATAACTGCTTTTAGATGGATTTCTCTCTCAATCCGGAACCGAACAAAAGGGATGATTAAGAAATGCACGTCAATAACCATTTAAATGGCAATATCAACAGAAGGAACTAACGTACGAAATAACCAGAGGCATAGATAAAAAAAAGAGGAAATTGGAATACTACTAAATACTACTAGAGAATCGTAGACCTACAATGTTCCAAAAGATTTATATATACGATGAAAAACTTAATCCCAAACGGCATTGAGGAAGCACAGAGCATGCATAAACAAAAGGAACAAACATCGAACGAAGTGAGGTGCTAAAAAACTTAGAATCAGAGGTTGATTTAGACAGCACAACTATACTAGAACCCAATGTATTACACTGACTTCTCGAGTAAGTGGAAAGAGTTTGACCCACGGTTTTAGAGTAGGCCTAAGTACTCCAATACATTCAAAATGAAAACCACCTCATCTCTCTCTCTCTCTCTCTCACAGACACACACACACACACACACACACATATATATATATATATATATATATATATATATATATATATATATATATGAGAGAGAGAGAGAGAGAGAGAGAGAGAGAGAGAGAGAGAGAGAGAGACTTGGCTCATTGTATGAAGTCGAGAACAAAGCAAATGGTATCAAAGCAGGTGCCGTGAGGGGAGCCTGCCACTCCGATCCCCGGCAGATGACTGCCATGACGCCTCAAAGCAGCTGATGAAATCTACAACCTCGGCCGTTAACTTTATTTGGCAAATATGACAGCTGACGCCCGCCACAGCACGTGGAATCCTAAGCCAACGTACTTAATGCAATCAGCCGGTGGGGGGAGGGGGAAGGGGGTTTGGAGTTTTAAATGTTGTAACCTAAATCCTTATAATCTTACACTTAGAAATATAACAATACACGCCTGTCTTTAATAAAACCTCAGAAAGAAGACTGATATGGTCTGGTCATGTCATGAGGAGAGGAGATGAACACGTATGTAAGAGGGTTATGAACATGGAGGTGGATGGCAGAAGAGGCAGGGGAAGGCTAAATTTCAGGTGGAAAGATAAATTACTGAATGACATGAAGGAAAAGAGTCTAAGAGAACGAGATGTACAGGACAGAGGAAGATGGAGAAGGCCGACTAGAAACACGACCTCATATAGAAATGGGAAAAGCTGAAGGCAAAGAAGAGGAAGCAAAACCACCAATCTTGATGGCAGCACTGCAACGTGGGACCTCATAAAACATGACATTCAACAGGAAAATGATCAACAGTCAAAACTAAAATAGTCGAGAGAATGGAAATCACCACCATAATAAGACAAAGTCATTACTTTCGTAATGATCAGTCGAACCATTCAATACGGGCAGTATGACTTCCCAATTTTATAATTATAAAAATTAAATTAAAGAGCTATGTTTACCTGATGCTACAGAACTGCTTCTGTCAAAAACTAAGCTGGTCGTTTCCTGAAATTCGAGTGCGCGGACACAAACACGTCCCCTAAGGATTTCTCAACAACTGAATGGAGCTGTCATATCATTCTTTAAATCAGTAAAGAGGCTTAAATTCTGCCATTAACATTTATCAAAGAACTTTTTATGGAATGGTAAAAATCTTAAAACAGTTCTGCCTTGAATACAGAAGCAGAAATTGGGAGATCATCTTGAACGATACAGTTGAATGGTATGTGTTCTTGAAGACTGTGAGACGTTGGTCTCTGCAGTTTCTTTGAAATTTTATAGTTTACATTAAACTGTCCTTTTTTTTTCCTTCGAGTAATAAAAATTTGAATGAGCAAAGTATCTCCATTTGTTATAGAACACAACAGTTTTTAATATATTTTACTGAAGAAACATTTCACAGTCATATGTTTTCAATTAAGTTAAACGCCAATCCGGCAAGGATGTACATTTGAAATATCAGGGGCCATCAAGGTTTCCCTGAGATACGTCGTAAATTTTTGTAGATACAGTCAAGTCAGAGAGAGAGAGAGAGAGAGAGAGAGAGAGAGAGAGAGAGAGAGAGAGAGAGAGAGTATAAATGAATGTCCACAAACTACACACAATAATCATAACTATACCAACCAATCGGTCTGGTACTTCCTATTTTGGGGCAATTCATCAAACTAAAAACTTCGAAAATAAAACTGAAAATTCCAGTCACTGTGTTATAACGTCTAGACGAAGGTGACGTGCCATATGCACGGTTACAGGGAGACAGCATCGTAACCGTACAACGGCTCTCTCTCTCTCTCTCTCTCTCTCTCTCTCTCTCTCTCTCTCTCTCTCTCTCTCTCTCTCGTCTCTCTCTCGTCTCGTCTCTCTCTTCCCATCTCTTAAAAGAAGAAGAAAAATGATTCAAAAGAAGCAGAAGAGAATCATGCCCCGAGTATATAATGACGATAATACCGACGAAGATCGTTACGTGATGATTTAACCATCGAGGTATACGTAGTTCACTGATGACACACAGGTAAGACTTTGCCAACTGATGCAGCGGGTACTTGGCATGCAATGGCAAAATTTGTAATGATACAAATTCTCTCTCTCTCTCTCTCTCTCTCTCTCTGAAACACATACTACTATATATATATATATATATATATATATATATATATATATATATATATGTGTGTGTGTGTGTGTGTGTGTGTGTGTGTGTGTGTGTGTGTGTGTAATGATCCTCGTCTCACCAGCGGTTCGAATTTCCGGGTTAGAGTGAGCGATTGAGGCTGACCTACGCAATGAACTAGGTCGACTGTGGAGTTGAACCAAGGTGGAGAAGTCAACTTAAACCTTAAAATACTTTATGAATAACAGAAGATTAAAAATTATTCCAGAGCCAACCAGTTTAAGTCAAGCAGATGTTGTGTGAGTATGTATAATATGTATGTTATGTATATATATACATTATATATAGACATAATATATATGCTATAAAACCGCATAACGAAAAGTAAGAATAAAATAACAGAAGAAAATGCACCTGAAATCGGTACCGTGACGAATATGGTACTCCACCCTAAGACGAACCCTTGATCCTCCCCCTAACCTAATCTCAAGGTTCGTTTCCGTTCCAACCAATCCAACCCAACTTTTTGTTTCTACCCCCTCCAAGGTTACCAACATCTACATATACCAAGCTTCGAGATATATATATATATAAAATATTAATTATAATATATATATATCTATATACATACATTACATAAAACATATTTACCATACATACATACATTTAAATTAATAATACATCACCATAAATATATCTATAATATATATTAATATATATATAATATACAATATATATATCTAGATATATATATATATATATATATATATATATATATATATATATATTTATATATATTAATATATATATATAGTCACTGTTCTTCTCTGCCTCGAACTTTCAACTTAATTAATCGCAGACTTTGTGAAAAAGCCGCAACAAAGAAATCTTCTTAACTACGTTAACTAATAGCCGTCACTTTGTCGGTCGCCACCATCCAATCATTCTCCAATTCCTCGCAAGTTCCTTACCTGATTATTATCAAAACCTCCGAACTTACACAGGCTCCTTCACTTCACATCTGTCCCACTCCACCAAAGCCCTGACGTAACTCCTTCAACTTTCCCCTTCTGCAATCGACATCAATTGAGGAGTAATAATCTCGAAGCGCACCCTATTGCGTAGCGACGATGACACATGTGACGCCTAACCAGCGACAACAACAACAATCCAGTGCGACTGAACTTGGGCGATAAAAAGGTAACCTAACCTCCCCAGCCCCACCCCACTTCACCCCTTCTCTCTCTCTCTCTTCTCTCTCTCTCTCTCTCTCACCAAGGGAGCCTCGCTGGGAGGGGAAAGGAGCTTACCAGCGGGAACAAGGAGGGAAAAGGAAGGGGCTTGTCAAATCACAGAAAGAATGGAGGGAATGCAAGAGGGAAACGGAAGAGAACCGTCAAATCGGAGACGGAGAGGAAACTGGTAATATGCAGGTGGCGGCGGTGGGGGTTTGAGGGAGATGGGGGGGGGTGTGGGGGGGGGGGGGGGGGGGGTTTGTTAGATGAGGGTGTATTGTATAGGAATAAGAACTAAGATGTGATGGAAGATGCAAGAGGCATTCAAACAGGAAAAGGGTTACTAGGAAAGGCGAAATGAATGAATAACACGTACAATTCTCGCAAGGGGGAGACAATGAAAAGAGGAAAGGTGGTAAGAGAAGTAAAAAGACATATAAAGGGGAAGGATAGAGGCGAAGGAAAGGGTACTGAAAGGGATAGACTTAATTTAATCCAAGGATATTAACGACACAATATAATAAAAGCGTCAGGATTGAAACGAGAAACAGGCCACCGTCCACCTACTATATTGCAGGAAACCTTCCTTCTTCCCCGAGTTGCATGACGAATTCCACTCCCAAAATATAAGTGACATCAACTGAGGCATCTCATTAAAAGACACCAATCCCAATTTATCTATCGGCGCATCAATAAATGAATGCGGACACGTTATCATTAAAGAATATAACTATCGTATTAATCATCGCCGATTCACGATTTTATCAATGAAATCCGATCTACATCGTCACCGTAGGCTCCAGCACAAACAATAGCAGCAACTCACCAGGCGGTGATTTGATAATAATGCCTATTTTTACGACCCCTTGGAAAGAACGCAGCAGCAAAGGGTGCATTGGATGATGATCACCCAACAATCACGACAGTTTAGCTCGAGCGAGCTCCTGATAACAAGAGGATAACGCAGATTGTGTAACGCCTGAAAAATATCCTCCCTCCCGGGGTTATGGGTGAGGCCCGTAAACATGTGGAAGTGTTGAAGGGTAAGGCTGCGTAGGGCGTTCGGATTACCGTTACGCAAGAACTACGAGAGCGAATGAATGGGGAAACGACTCAATACAAAATGCTATTGAAGGCCACTTCATTTTTCATGCGTCATTCAGTAGATTCTAAGTTTACCAAGTTACGCGTCAAAGAATAAAGAATTCCTGTTACCAGCATGACCCGATTTAATTAATCTAAAGACAACCGAACGTAACTTTCTTGAAACTTCAATACACAGCCAATAGTAACTCAGTTGTGATATATAATACTTTCGCCGTGTCAAACTATATGCGAGAGAGAGAGAGAGAGAGAGAGAGAGAGAGAGAGAGAGAGAGAGAGAGAGAGAGAGAGAGAGAATCACGGCTTTCATTGTAAGCAATCTTATCTCGGGAGAAATAAAGTTCTCGCCTACATGCATGAAAACACCGTCAATTCCTGTTGTTTTTGGCCAGTGAACCAAGCAAGCGTCAAGGCTGAAGAGAGAGAGAGAGAGAGAGAGAGAGAGAGAGAGAGAGAGAGAGAGAGAGAGAGAGAGAGGCTAAACACGTTTTTAAATTATTTTATTCGACGCACAAAAAATAGCAATCAGCACTAAAGGTTGTTGTAGTAGTTCATAAGAGCAGCCAAACAAAAGAACAGAGAATATAACCAGAAGCTGGAAGTAATATAAAAAAAACTAACAGGAGAGAGAGAGAGAGAGAGAGAGAGAGAGAGAGAGAGAGAGAGAGAGAGAGAGAATGTTATGTACCGAACTCTTTCCTCATCATCGGCTAACGTAAGTCTGACTAGTGCATCATGTTAAAAGTTAACAATCCTTTTAGTCTACAAGGATTGCGTTCAGGGTAAAGCAGTAGTTGGTGCGGTGCAATTGCCTGCAAACACTACTACGTAATACGCAACATCAATGCGCCGACCCCTAACGTCGGCAATTCAAGCAAGCACGCTTCTCTGCCACTTTCAAGAACCAAATGGGATGCTTTGAAAATAAAATATCCTTCAGCTCTAAAAACACTAATAAAATCATATTCATCATTTAACTTATTTTTCATTTAGACTTGAAGCAAATCTTCCTAAGAACCACACCACTCGCCAACAGTAGCACTTCGAAACGCCAACGGAGTTGGGATATTCAGGTATATGATCTAAGCATTAATAAACAAGAGCTTCTAAGATTCTTAAGAAAAATTAAATGCCAATTCTTAGAAATATCAAAATCTTCATAAATTACTTAGTCTACATATTCCAGGAATACTAAGCAACAAACCCGGTCATAAAAACAAATGCCATAGATCTCTCTCTCTCTCTCTCTCTCTCTCTCTCTCTCTCTCTCTCTCTCTCTCTCTCACACACACTACACTTGTAAAAAAAAAAATATCTATTCATGAAATAACAAAATCTTCACAATTTTTGCATGCCATGAAATACTGAGCACTTCTACTTGTCATAAAATATACCCAAGATTATAAACACACATATTTATAGATTGCAACCAAATATACTATATATATATATATATATATATATATATATATATCTATATATATATATATATATATATTAATATATATAAAAGACTTTAAACTCTTCTTATAAAATCCATATACATCTAACACAGCTCCCAGCTAAGAGGGATATGAAGTTACAATCAATTCTTCGGTTAAAATTCCGACAAATAGCCGAGGAGAATGTGACAACGCTCATTAGGTTCATGATGATGAGAGTCAAAAGCGACGGAAAATTATTCGCTTCATTTAAAATACAAAAACATCCGCCAATGAAAAAACAGGACTAGATGACATTAACACTAATCAACACACCTGTTGCTCTGTTGCGAAAAAAGGAAATAATAAAGCTATGCGAACACAAAGCCAGGTCTGTACACGAGAACATTATTGTAAACAATAGATTCTATTTGGAGAGCCAACTCGAACGGGCACATAGACCAATTAAACCAAAGAATACCCAGAATTAAATTCTGTCGTTTTTATCATTTTCCATTTTCCTGGGCCTTTGGAAACCGTGATCAAAGAACCGGTCTCAAATACAACAGGTAACAAACAATTATTTCTTCTGAACTTTGACAATTATCAAAGGTCCTACAAAGCACAGCGACATGACGCACACACGACTCGGATGACACAGGTATCTCCCCTAACAAAGAGAGAGAGAGAGAGAGAGAGAGAGAGAGAGAGAGAGAGAGAGAGAGAGAGAGAGAGAGACTCTGCTGTGCAAAGGTTGCAGCAATCTTTCCTTGTCTATCTCTTTCTCTCTCTACCTGACATATCTTAACAGGGTTGTTCAACAACCCACCACACATTCTTGAGCGTTCTCTGAAGTCGCTTTTAACTTATCCAAAGGGACGAAAAGACACCCACAGATCCCTACTCCAGAAGATTGTCCAATTCCACACCGAGCATCAAATCTCTCAACATGATGTGCGTGAGGAATGTACAATTAGCTTTAGTATTGTACCACCAAAGTACAGGAACAGAGATTAGAAATATCCTTCGAAATTCAGCGTCACCTAAAAATTGCTTCGCTAAAACAAGGTACAGGTTAATGTTTGCATCTCAATTTTTTAATTTTATTTTCCAAAATTGATAAAACTAAACCAAAAAGTACCAGTGTTTGAGTATTATAAATAGAGTACATTCAAATACATAAATTCGAGAGAGAGAGAGAGAGAGAGAGAGAGAGGAGAGAGAGAGAGAGAGAGAGAGAGAGTGTGTGTTATCGAGTTGGCGCAAGACTAGGCTATCACCCAGACATAAATTCAGACAGATAAGCATAAAAAGTTCAACGCTCTTCTGCATGACTTGGTGATCAACATAACGTAACTCGAATTCCCAACTCCTTGACAACACCAACCCAACATAAAAGTTGTTTCCAACAATACCCACGGTTCTTTCTCGCACAGAAAATGGAGATCATTAAACACTATTATGATTTGGGTGACATGACAATCGCAAATCTACCGATCTTTCTCCCGGTCCCCCTCCGCCCACCCCAACCCTAACCCACTCATCAGCTCTCACCTAAGCAAGCTAAAGTTAATTTTACCTCTCGGGTAGTCATAATCTTCTTCGTGGAGGAAAGAACAAGAACTGAATGAAGAGGGAAAAATGGTGGAAGATCTACTCGATCTTAAGGTTAGGTTGCAGTTCTTTCATTCCTGTCACCATTACCATGAAAGGGATTGTTGCCTGAAGACGGAGGTCTAAAGTGGGAGATAGAAGTAAAAAGGAGGAAGACAAAAAACGAGTAACCGGAAGAGCAAAGGGCGGACCATTTCCAAGCACGATGATGATCATGACAAATCACAATCATCATCACTACTGCAGAAAAGCAGGAGCCGGAAAAGCCGAGGCGTATCGTTACTGAGCGTGAGATGACGATCTTCGCAATGATCCTGATCACCGACGTGACGACTATCATCGCCAGCAGCAGCAGCAGCAGCAGCATATTCAGCAGCGTAACCACCGGAAGCCCTCCCACCACAACGTGACGACAGTTAACCAAAGAGCCGCACACAATCCATAAACCGCTCCCGCCGCCACCCAGAAGGATGGAGAAGCAGAGTTTGCAATCGCATCGTCGTCGAGCACCGGGTTTTTAAAAGTCACACCCCAAAACGGCTGCTACAACCAGCTACAGAACGTGCTCAAAAGTACACATGCTTACATAGGCCTCAAACTTACATAGCCAAATCATTCAAGGTATATGAAGAACGCGCTTGGTTATACGTGAATACTAAATATGCACGATAAAAGATACTGCTAGCAAGGTCTTAGCCATGATATATTATATATAAAACAGATGTTTTCATTTCTGCGGTAAACTTTTGCAACAGGTCTCACTGATATGCGCATCAATCTGGAAACTGGAAATGTCTCAAAAATCCGTCTAGAGTCAACGACTTCTTCACAGTATCTTCTCGCAAGCTGCAGTCATTCTACACAGTGTGCGCACCCTCCGGCCATATACCACAAAACTGTAACCTACCCTTTATTCTTTCCGAAAATATTCGCTCCTGTCACATGTCTCGTCAACAAAACAAACCTCCTCTAGTGCAAAAAAAGGTGCTCATGTCAATGAACTTTCCTTTGCTAATTGCTAAACAAAAAAACCACCTCTTCGACTGAAAAATCATCCTTGATTTTTGCAGCCGAGTTACGAAAATTTTTCATTATTATCAGAAGACCAATGCTCTTATTAGGAGAAACCGGTTTCTGTGATTAACCGAATCTTGGAAAAATATGACAACGCACGCATTTTTTTTTAATACGCCGTTTTCCTGGCAAAGTCGCTCAGAAGGAATCACAAACAATTTATAAACAAATATATTATAGTGTGTATATATCTTATCATACATATAATATATATATATATATATATATATATATATATAGATATATATATCTAATATATATTATAATTATATATATTTCTATAGATTCAGTTTCTCACCTTTCCCATCCGTGAGCAAGCCTTAACATACAAACAAGATTGCCGTAACTGTCATCTTCAAATTCGTTACAGCCATAATCCCTTCTCGAGTTCAGCGTCATTCCGCTGCATCTACTCGTTCCTCCACTTTCAACAAATCTTTAGAGCACCAACGCTGTTACTGACAATCTTATAAAATCAATGAAACTAGGCTAATCATGATTACCGTCAGACCATATCACCATCATCGTGTATATTGAGCGCTGTCATCATCACCTTCACCGTCATCATTGCGGATGACTTTTATTACGAAATCCACAAGGTGTTGGTACAGTTATATTCCTTTGAAAAGATCAACAGGATACCGACAAAACTTTGAAGGAGTTTTCTAAAACGGATACTAAGTGACATCTTTGAACCTAAAGATAAGAAAAACTAAGATAACCTTTGTCACATAATTTCCCTCGTAAACAAGTTACTTCATATCCCTTGTTTTAACTGCTTCCTGAAAAGATCGTCAAACTGGTAAACAATTGCATGGAATGCATCCCACCGACACGTTACAAGAATGACGGAAACTCTCGACTGACAAGTATTCGAACAACCCCCACCATATAAAATTTCTGAAAGTCCATATTTTCTGTGACTATATTTTTCATTGCACTATACTTACACAGTAATAAATAACATTTTTTTGCGTCTTTTTTTATTTGTTATTAAAAATTAACTTCATTCTTTAGAAGTATGAAATACAAGAGCGATAATAAATTAAAATCAAATTTTCAAGTATTTCATCTTATATATACCTATTTTATACAATGACATTTATAGAAAGAAACTTCAAGTTCTGGGACAAAAAACCGGCCCCTCTCCCATAAAAAAAATTTGGGTACGGTCCTGGTTTACTTACTTTCGAATCTATTGTCACCCTGGGGTTTTATAATTATCCAGTAGCCTCAAAAAAAAAAGAAAAAAAAAAACAATTGTGATTCCCTCACCAATCCCACCTCTTTTCTCTAAAACAGTGTACAGCACGACAGATCATGTGACTTATTATTTTAATACATACCCTGAAATCATACATTCTGATGAAGACCTTAATATGACAGATATTCTGACATTATTTTATATGAATGACTGAAGGCGATCATAATCATACTCGACTTTAACACAGGAATTAACGAGCCAAATCGACTTCGCATAGGTCCACGATACTAAGGTCGTTGAAATGGTTTGCAACTCTCATGTCACATGGCAGGAAACTAAGAACTTTTCTTATTTATTTTACCAATATGCGCATTGACTGATCAGCGCTGGATGATATGCAACAAGGACAATAATTACCTAATTCAGAAACCTTTGAGTGCAACTGACGGAGCACACGTAATTAACTTGGATTATAGTATTGTAAAGGCGTAAGGAGAAGGTCCACCAGTTCTAGGTCTGCGGTGAAATTGTAGCAAAAAGGTTTCTTGTCAAAATGGAAGTACCAAAACACTTCAATTTTAAAAGTACAATATATTACAGCGTTCGCGACTACGCCGGATGCTACTTAGTTTCATCATTTTCACTCAAGCATGATAAGAAAATGCAAGTGTGTGTGTGTGTGTTTGTGTGTGTGTGTGTGAAATTACGCAGCACTCCCTCAAGTCGTTCAATTTGGCAGATCTACTGGTGAGCAATAGTCGGATCTTTTTGAATACGATATAATCCGCTTTATCGAACGCTTTGGCGAAGTCACGATAAGTAGTGCCGATTTTCCTACCTGATTCTCGGGTTCTTGTCATCGATTCTTTCATTAGCTGTGATACCAATATCACTCCTGGATAAAGCAAGGTTGGTTAGATGGTAGGCGAGATACTTATCTGTTCAATGGTTTACAATAGCTTTCTTCTTAAGATTTTCTCAAACATCTCATTACAGTGGGTTTTATTTGATTTGATTTACATAGACTTTTGGTGTTGTGCCCAGCACTGGGGCAACTAAGGCCATCCAGCGCTGAAACGGAAATTGACAGTAAGAGGTTACAAAGGTGTAACAGGAGGAAAACCTCGCAGCTGCACTATGAAACAATTGTTAGGAGAGGGTGGACAGTAAGACTGAAGAAAGAATATGAACGGAGGTACAGTAAAAGGAATGAAAGAAGTTAACGCTAGGGGCCGAAAGGACGCTGCAAAAAACCGTAAGTAATGCCTACATTGCACCGAATGAGGTGCACTGACGGCACTATCCCCCTACGGAACTCATTACAGGGGGATTTCAATGATGTTGGAAGTCGAAGACTTCGGGAGATAAGCTTTCACCACTGCATTAAAGTACTGGCAAGTGGTGGCATACATAAAGACAGGCAGATTTTAATTTTAACTTTCCAATAACACTGAGTTAACTTTGAGTGCACGGATTTCCTTTTCAACGACCCTCAGTAGAATCAGGATCTGCAATCCTGGGAGGTCACTGCTTCCAGAATCGAAGAGGGCAGCTGGATCTTTCTTCTTACATAGCTTGGACCGGGCCCTGGGTTGATTATACGGACAAGTTTTGCACTGACAAACATTATATGCATCTTCAGATGTGATGAGCGACTAATTTACTTTGAACAACCAGAGAGAGAGAGAGAGAGAGAGAGAGAGAGAGAGAGAGAGAGAGAGAGAGAGTTGAAATAAAACAGTACGATCTCTTGAAATTATATATAATATTAGTTCTACTATTAGAGTTTTACACATTAGATATAATTTGTCTAATATTTGATTATATAACTGTTTGCGTTCAATACCTGAAAGATTCCCGGGTCTGTCTTGTCTTTAAATGATCCATCAAAACCTAACGTTAACTTTAACTGAATTCGACCCAGTTTGCCTGGTGAAGGTTGAAAGCTGATGAAGAAGATGGAACGGCATTAAAACTGATTTTGATCATTATGTGCGAGTAATTAAGTGTTGGTCAGACAGCTGTGAAACCTGATATGGAATGTTGCTTAGCCGGTTATGGTCATTTGTGAAAATTAGACCAAGGATATGACTTTCTGTCCGCGAGCCTTTTGTGAAACTTTTTTTTTTTTTTTTCGTATATGGCTTCACATGTCGCGATTAACCTGTTCCAGGTGAATCACATAAGGGTCATCTTTTCCTTATCTCCTGATTGCGTAAGGTGAAATGAAACCCTAGATCGGATGATCCCAGGAAACTACTGTGTTGGGAAAAACTCTCTATCGCGAGAGTATATGTAATGTTCTAAGGGGTCCACAATAATAAAAAATATTGAGAGTTCGTGTATAAAATTTTAAAACCTTTTAAATAAAGCTTTCGAACTCTTCCCTGGGTTCATCTTCAGTCCAAATGAACAATTAGGCACACCATCACCTGGTCCATAAACGCGCTAACGACCGGTGTCAACAATTTTCAGCGACTCTTTGTTTATCTTTAAATTCACCTCAGTACACGGTGCACCTCATTGTTCATTTGGACTGAAGATGAATCCAGGAAAGGGTTCCAAAGCTTTTTGTAATGGGTTTTAAAATCATACACGAACTCTCAACATTTTTTATCATTGTGGACCCCTTAGAACAAACTACTGTGTAATATGTTAGAAGTGGAATATAAAATTTGGGCCAGAGGCCGAGCGCTGGGACCTATAAGGCCATTCAGCGCTGAAAGGGAAATTGATAGTAAACAAATAGTTTTAAAGGTGTAACAGCATGAAATGCCGGCAGTTGCACCATGAAACAAAACGTCAGGAGAGGATGGAAAGGTGGGCGAGAATATAAACAGAGGTACAGTAAACGGAATGAAAAGGGCTGCAGCTAGGTGCCGAAGGGACGCTGCAAAGAACCGTAAGTAATGCGTACAATACACCGCGTGAGGTGCACTATCGGCACTACCCCATTACGGAAGTAATATGTTAGGGGACAACATGCCAACATGATGGTTAGATATAATTCATTTCAATATACTGCCAGAAATAAGCACATTTTCCTTTGCCAAAGGTAATTATCAACCTAATGTGGGATAAACTTCATAAAATACTTTATTTTTTTCTTGCAGTTTCCTAAATAGGTATCTAGTCAAATCAAGGGGGAAGATCCTATTCTGTCCTACAATAATCTTAAAACGGTACTTAAATAGGAAGCCTTAAATGTCCATTATCAAATCTTCTAGTCAGAGAGAGAGAGAGAGAGAGAGAGAGAGAGAGAGAGAGAGAGAGAGAGAGAGAGAGAGAGAGAGAGAGAGAGAGCAGAAGAATCAACACACAAATACTCACACACACTTCAGAAGTTAAATTCTAGGGTTAATACCACTCGACGAGTAACTTTTAAAAATGCCTCGGCTTCACTCTATTCAAAATCCCCTTGACTGTATTTTATAATACCCAACTTGGACGATTTCCTTCAGCGCCGGCCGGCATATTTCATTTCCACGCTGTTACGTTGGTATGTTAGCCAGCTATACTTGTTCTCTGTAACATACACAAGGTTTGCTTTGGGTTACGAACGTTCTTTGAGTGTCCTTATCAGAGTCATGTGAATGTGAAAATTCAATATCTCATGACATAGTTATAAAATGCTTCTTATTCAAAAGCAGCTTGTTATTGTAATGAAAACGTGGAAGGAAAAAAACCCTAAAAATGATTGGGAAAACCTGAATTAGCCGTAATAAGAAAGCCAAGAAAAGATCCTCAATATTGATGAAAGGTTTCCGTTACGCTTCATCAACTAATTTGACCTAGATTTCAGCCTGCCTTATGGAGCTTAGGCTCTTAGCAAATCTTAGTGACATCTACATAACCTTATATACTAATATTTTTTTCTGACTAGATAAATCAATAAATTAACTAACGAAAGATTCCGTATCGTAAAGGGTGCGCTGCCATCCTATCGCAACTGATTAGCCATCTCACATATTCAGCTGATCGTTTTCGAAGAGCAATCATTTATGAGTACATCTAACCCAATTAATCATGTCAACGCAGAGCCTCTGTTATCAAACTCCTTGAAAGGAGATCCTTCTGAAATTACCACCAAAGTTTAATTATCAAAGCTCTGGAAACCCGGATTACCAATTTTTCACTCACCCTACGGAAACTTTTACTATAGGTTTAAAACTCCACACAGCCAACCGTCTGTGACTACTAAATATAAATTTATATACATTAAAATTTGTATTTATCCACCTATACTATATAAATATACTATACACATCATATATATATATATATATATATATATATATATTATATATATATATATAATATATATAAAGAATATTTATACAGGCATAATATTTTGGAGGGTAAAGTTGCTAGTCCTATAGGCTTAAAGCCCCTCACCAACGGTTCTGATATACTACAATATACTATCATATCTCGCTCATCTGTTACAAACAAACAAACACACACTCAATAAACGCATGTTCAACCCCCAACTGATGATTAATCGCCTCTGCGGATATTAGGTCTCAGCGAAAGCATCAAAGATGACCAACAACTTAATTAAAACTCAAAAGTTCCGCAAAAGATTAAAATTCAAAAGCCGCCGCTTCTGGCCTAGTTAACTTTCAGACCTTTGACAAAATGAAACTCTTTGCCTTTTACCACCACCTCTTCATAAACAGACAAAAGAAATGAATCTACATTTTATCATTTTCTTCTGGTATAAATGACAAACTTAATAAATGTATAACTTACATTTCCTGTGAAAACCGTTTTTTTTTTTTATCCTGCAATTTATCATATCTGAATGTTATAAAACATTTTACCTTAAAGGAATAAATCATGTAACGTATAATACTCCAAATGAATGTCATGCAATTAATCATTCTGAAGAATCTAATAACTACATCAAAAAGCAATGTATCACTCCCAGGTATATGAATTTCACATACCAAGATTAATACTTCAAAAAATATATCAAGAAATTCTCCACTCTATACGTTAATGAACACTGCTATGTACCAATACAGATAGGGCCTATATATATATGTATATATATGTATGTATATATATATATATATACATATATATACGAGACATATATATATATGTATGTATGTATATGTATATGTATATATATGTGTAGGAAAATTGAAAAGCGAGATAGCCAAGAACTTTCGGTCTAGCATGACCCTTTACAATACTCTGTTTTTTTTTCATCTGTCCATCCGCCTGTGGTGTTTTTGTATGGTAACACTGCGTCCCGGGTTTTAGATAGTTACGCAATGTGTAAATTTTAGGTAAATAAAAGGATATGTGGGTGTACATTTGCAACTGAAAAGTGTTTTAATAATGTACTGTATGCGAATTAAACCGTTAATATTCGAAATAGGATATTATTATAATCGTTGAATGTAAGCTAAATGTAACTAACTAAAGCCCGAGACGCAGTGTTACCATACAAAAACACCACATGCGGATGAACAGATGGAAAAAAACAGAGTATAGGTAAAGTTCTTGGCTATCTCGCTTTTCAATTTTCCTTCGTGGCAAATACCTTTATTTATACATAGCATCACGTTTTATATACTTCGTGATCAAGTTATTCATATATATATATATATAATAAGGCAGCCTGCCAGAAGTTCATGCTTATCCGTTTGCAAGAGGTACCTACAATCTACAGAACCATATAATGAAAATGTATGCAAGAGTGCAACTAGTATGTGCATAATGCATGTTCTGAGATGAACGAACGGGAGCCCTTCCGATTAAAAAGAAAATAGACTCATCCTGTACCGAATCAAAAAGATAAATTTATGTCAGTTAGCCGTAAGCTAAATCCAATACCAGTATCGGGTTCTTTAAGTGTATACTTTGTTACCAAGCAATATAACTAACTCAGCGGTAGAACAACTAAACACGATGATGTTCATGAACTACAAATATGTTCACACAAGAGTGACCTTTAACCTATAATAATTAAAATACTACTCGTTTATGAAAAAAAAATATCTCCTTGTCTCGACCGTCCCTCACAAGCGATGTTAAACGCAACTGGGTAAAACATACATTAAAATTAACAATGGAAGATCATAAGCTACAGCAAATAATTAAGTCTGGAATGATATGACTTGCATACTTTTACAATACCCATGATGATGAACAAGTCAGCAATGAAAATGAGCTTGCTTTTATTAATCGTCACAAAGAGCAGAATTCTTCGTATTTATTCAGGAGTAAAATATATTTCCTCTCTTTTTCCATGATCCAACAATTATCATATACTAAATGTGCGATCATATTTTCCTTGCAGCCATCATTGGAGAAGGGCTCACTGCTGATTATATATATATATATATATATATATATATATATATATATATATATATATATATATATATATATTATATATATATATATAATAAGTTCAACAAAATTTAGAAACGTTCCATATATATATATATATAATATATATATATATATATATATATAATATGTATATCTATTATATAATATATCTTATATATATATAAATATATATATATTATAATTATATTATTTATATATATATACACACACATATATATATATATATATATATATATATTATATATATATATATATATATATATATATATATATACATATATATACATATACATACATATATACATATATATATATATATATATATATATATATATATATAGTATATAGTATATAGTGTGAGGGGGTGTGTGATTGTTATGGTCACTCAGGCTTATGTCCTTACAGAGACCTCACTGCTACCTTTATAAATGCAATAAAATTACCGAATTATATACAGCACAAGAACCTTCCTTCAGTTATTCATTCTTGTTTATATATAGCGTGCGAAACAACCCTATAGATGCATTGCTCATCCACAACGAGATACCAGAACCACACCTAACAATATTATAGTGCCAAAATCAGTATGACGTAATATGTGGAAGTTAACAACTCCACAGTAAACAAGCGTGATCAAATCACAACAATCACACTAAAAATGTTTTAATTTCGGCATTTCTCTCCTTAATAAAAAAAAAATGCCAAAAGCCTTTGGATGAAGTAAATAGCGTAGTGTAAGACTTAACTGAACCCACAGTCTAGATACAAGCTTATTCGATCGCTTTAAAAGTAGTCAACTCGAATTCCTAAAGATAGAAAGGGACGAAAATAATCGGAAACTCAATAGGCTTCGTTATCTGCAACCACCAGTAAACCTCTCTTGTATTTTCAATGACCACAATCCATGTGATAGGATTTCCTGTAGGCCGCTTCGCAACGGTCCAGTATTACAAGGGCCTATCGTATCCGGTGCGTTGTACATCCAAGATTTGGTCGCTTTTCCAATTTACTCCCAACACGGAAGTTTCCTCAGAGTTCGTTGCCCATAAATATATGTATAAATATATAAATTTCAACGTATATACACACACATACATACTACCATGAATATTTTATATATATATATATATATATATATATATATTATATATATATATATATATGAATAACTTGATCACGAAGCATATAAAACGTGATACTATGTGTTAAATAAAGGTGACGCCACGGATGAAAAATGGAAAGGCGAGTTGTGCCTAAGTAAAGGGTCCTGTTAGACCGAAAGATCTTGGCTTTTTCGTCTTTCCATTTTTCCTTCGTGGCATCACCTTTATATGTGTGTGTGTGTGTGTACACAACTATAAATAGATAATCTTCAAACGGAGTTGTCTTGGTGAGCGTGAACACCGAGCAAAAATCCTAAAAGCAAACGAGGAAACGAGATAGGGATCTGATAAATACCTGGCTGGAAGTAAAGCGAATCCGCTTTACCTAAAAAGGAAGCCGAATTTCATTATCATACAATATAGGCATCTCGTCTGCCTGGTAACTTGAGAGGATGTTGTCAGGCCATGGTTCAAATGTGTTTGGGTTTAGATCAACTTACGCAATTCAGGAGTCACCATTTATGCAGCGTCGCAAAATGACGTAGCCTATATACATGTTACATGTTCTTACAGAAAACTTGAACTGTACTGATACGTACAAAAAACAGAATGATATAGGGGACTTCATTACCTACATAAAATACCAAGAATTGTTAAATATCTGAGACACAGTGATCACCTAATTGGGTATTCTTCACAACCACTCACTAAAATGTCATATTTCATAATCATTTACTCTATTAATATTACACCAATCTCACTTGCCTGATGATGGTATACTGTGATGAAATATGAATATATTATACATAGTGTCACCGCCGTAATAATTCATCATAAACCAACAAAATACGACTCGGTGAAGTATTTCTCTCTTAAATGACAATTTAAAGAGAACAAAACGACACAATTACCAATTACAAAAATTGTATACAGTGTTCCAATTTCGACAGTCTGAGAACTATGTATAAATCTTTTGTTATTAAATCCAATGTTAATAATACATCCCCAATTATAGAACACTATAAAGCCTCGACCACCCCAGTTAATCTGCTTGATACTTTTGGGTCATACAGTTATTGCATCCACGCTGGTTCATATTGCTTCAAGCTATACAACTTACTTGAAAAATAATCAAGTGATCTCTCAGGATAACAAATCATAAGATAATGGCAACATATTCACAGTTCAAATATAATCGCTGACGTTGTAAAAACCACAGAAGTGACAAGAAATCTACCATACCGAAGGCCTACGCTGCAAACAACCCTCTCAACTTCATTCCAGATACTGCACCAAAGTGGCTAACATCACAACTGGTATAATTTTTTGTTTCAAAATTTTTGGCATCGGTATAACAGCCACATTTATATGTTATAATTCATCAATACCTTTAATCTACACTGTTCTGGAGTTGAGAAAGTTTACGGTCATTCACAATACCTCTGAAAATTAACTTGATAACTCGACTTATCTCAGGACGCAGAGAAACTAATCCGCCATTTATTGCACACAAATTCTTAACAAAAACAATTTGGTAAGAAGTTACAAGATGTCACCTCACGATTTCATATGGAGAGAAACTCGACTTGAAAAAAAATAAAGAAAATAAAGTAAAGTGTGTGGTTGCCTCAGACAAAACCTGGATCAATCGTCTTTGAAGACTCAACAAAAACTTGCTTATGTCGGCAGTCGTTGTACACTGCTTCGAACAGTCTATTGAAAGCTTTAAATACTTTACAAGAGATGTCAATAATACACGGGGATTTTTATACCTTTTGCAACAACCAATTACTGCCGGTAACCAAATATGGTCTCCCCATTCCACACACTGTAGCCAAAACTTGACTGACTTTGAGGGAATGCTTTGTAATTTATCGCTTTTAAACATAGTTATGACTTTGACCATCGACGGATGGTCTTTTGTTTGTCAGTTGGTCAAAATTTGTATTTAAACGATCTTTTACATTCGGAATTGATCTCTGATCCCCTTTTGCTGCAGAGTAACCAGATTGCGGAACAATATGCAGCACATATGACTTCTCAAGTTCAAGCGAAGAAGCAACGCATTAATACCTTAAATCAAACCTATTATTTTGCAGTTCACTTACATTTTTATCTATTTAATTATTAATTTACTTACGTATTTTTTCCCAATAAATCTCTTTTTTTATTTCTTACCTTCTGTTGCTTTTTTAAAATAAATACCTATTTTCTGGAAGCTTGAATATCAAAGTCAATGGCCCCTGTGGGTTTGTTCCATACCAATAGGTTTCATCTTTTGAATATAAGAATAATTAAAAAGGAAGCTTAAAAATGAAATATGTAATGAAACATTTTACCCACACCTACATGACCCTATAATATCGTCATTTGCACTTACAGCTTTAAGTATTGTTGTTTTGTCGTAATCACTGCATAAAATGGCAACAAAATTCCCAAATTTCACTGCCACTGAATCATGAGTACTGCTCAATTCTGACCATGACGGCACTCAAATACAATTAAGACATGACAGCAAGGGGCACGGGACGTTTGCCGGTTTTTAACTTTTTCAAGATAAGTAGTACTAGTAATACCTTCAGTCGCCATATTACTTCAATATTCAGAGCTTCATGAAAGTTAAGAAATGTACTTCATGAAGGAATAAATGACTAATTATTACTAACGTGAACAAGCAAACATGAATGAAATGGTTATATTAGGCCTAACAGCCGAGGCTCCACACTCCCTAACTATAACAGTCGATTCAAGTACAAAGGTTGAGCTAAATCCCTTTTATTGTAGCCTACACAACAGAACATAAAATTGACCAAGGTAAAACTCGTAAATTTCTGTTCGACATTTCTCTCACCAAATCACCAGGCCTTGTAAATCCAATAAATATTAAATCCTCTCGGCTTATCGCTAAACTCCAGGTCTCATATTCTCTCCAAGTCACTAATCTGGAGACGTTGGCCAATCACCAGAGTTCAATAAAAGGTTTAGCGGTTCGGAAGTCGGCTTCACAAAAGTACGTAGTTTAGATTTTCATTCACCTTTTTGTTAAGGTCGTGGTCTTTCTTAGACCATGGTTAAGGTGTTGAATGATACAAATCACGGGTGTGAAACAAAGCATTATATATCCAAACAATCACGCAATCCTACGTACGTTTATTTCGTTCCTGAAATCCAATATCAAATAGATCGCTAAACACAGCAGAAATCACACCTTTGTACATTTTCGGACATGGAAAACGCATTTTCAAAATGAAGTAAAACAATGCATAGGCAAACATGTCGCCGAGGAATGCCGTACTTAATCATTTCCTCCACGCACAGTACGCCTGATTAAGAGGACAATGCCTCAATAAAAATAAAGTGGGGCACGTGACAGAAGGAACTGCAGCTAAGGAATGGTCTTGCCTTTCAGGCTTCGCTACGGGACTGGGAATATGCGTGCATAAGCATCGTTTGCGAGTGGTTAGCTACGGTATTAAATGTGCGAGTGTCTAAGACTCCTAGCCTCCTCGATGGGCTAACAATTGAATATAAAATTTAGGCCAAAGGCTGGGAGCTATGAGGTGATTCACCCCTGAAAGGGACATTCACAGGTGGTTTAAAAGGTTCAACAGGAGGAAAACCTCGCGGTTGCACCTAAAACAACTGTACAACTGTCAGAGAAGTTGGAAAGTCCGATAGAAGAAAGAGAATATGAACGAAGGTACAGTTAAAGGAATGAAAGAGTTTGCGGCCAGGGACCGAAAGGATGTTGCATCCTCTCTTTACCTTGGCTACATATACCCTTATGTAATGCCTACAGCGCACTATGTGAGGTGCACTGATGACATTACCCTCCTTCTTACTATGAGGAAATTGCAGACGCTATCTGCACAGGCATATGAAGCCCAAGTACTTGAAATCTGCTCGAGTTAAATATGGGTATCTCACAGCTGCTTGCTGGCAGCACAATGCACGACTGCTAAAAAAAAAAAAAAAAAACAAACACACACAGATGTTCCTGAGGGAAGGAAAGGGAAAAGGACGCCTAAACACCGCGGAGGCTGATTACATCACGACAACTAAGGCGTCTGAAAGAGAATCTGAGCTAGGTGGGAGAAAGAACATTCTGTGTGATATGATAACCCATAAATTTTGACCCTCATCAATTTATGGGTTCGAAAACAGTAGTATCAAAGGAAGCCTACGAGTATCTATAATCCCTTAAACTTCAAACTACCTTTCCACTGCTGACCCATTCCCCAGTTTCTTTACTGTCACATTGGTTTCGTTATATCTATTTATTGAGGTTCTTTATTGCACTTTTTAAGTTGCCGTTTCTTGACCACCTTTTTTAAAATTATGTGAACGTGCTAAAGGAGGAAAAATAAAAAATGGGAAATGCTACACGATCAATTCCAGACTCGAAACTTCGGCGATAACAGTGATATTACTTTATTAATATCCTCTTAACACCAGATACAACTTACTACAGTTTACCAGCCAGTAATTCTCATTGATTTCAAATATTCATGTCTTTAAGTTGCAATACTCCGCAACTGTTCGCTTCTTCACTAGTTACGCGTTTTTAGACTAGAGAAGTAATTATGATAAATTACAACGACATCCTATTTGAACTAAGAAAGAGCCAACAGTAAGTCTCCACATAATTCACGTAATTCTGGATAACAACAGCAATTTCTAACGCTAGCAATGTTGACTAATCCAACACACGTTTCTCAACCATTAAAGCCTTGAGAATAAGACTTTTCTCACGTGTTGGCTAAATCTTGCTGTATTTTTAACAGTGCTCCTAAAATACTTTTAGTTTTACGAGAACTGGCGTCCTTATCCTTAGGAGAAATGAACTCAGACCAGTAGTACTAGTAGAACTTATAGTTTTTGAGAGTTTTTTTAAGAATGTACCAAAATTTACACATAAGTAAAGGGTCTTATCTTATCCTTATCCTATAACGTGATCGCTCCCCGTAGTCTCCATTACGGACTTTGTGTGACCATATCCACAGACACCAAAAGTGTTGACAGTAATAAGCATCTGGAAGAATATTTCACATAACAATGACCGGCTGACTTGCACCTGAAACGTACTTGCCAAAGTATTGCATACTTTATTAAAGTTTTCATTATATCATTCTTCAACTATTCTTCTAAATACTCAAGAATTCGGTCTACTCCAGTACGACCCTGACATTTAGTATTCCACAAGCATCATAAGGAAGCTACCAGTTGTCAGATGATATTAATAATAACAACTGTCAGACAGGAAGGTGACATCTTGTATACTTTATATATATGATATTTTATATATATATATATATTATATATATATATATATATATATATATATATAGGTATATATACATTTTAAACACATATATACACGTATATGTGCTTGCAGATAGATAGGAGTTTGGTTGCTCTTTGATGCTATTATCTTCAGGAAGTCTTTTCTTTGAGAGAGAGAGAGAGAGAGAGAGAGAGAGAGAGAGAGAGAGAGAGAGAGAGAGAGAGAGAGCTTCAAAAACATCTGGTCAATTTACGAACGTCAATTAGTCCCATTTACAACACTAATTCAAAGTATACCAGCAGCCAATAGAACACTTGATTTTGACAACAGTGTTAACCACAGACTAATGAATTAGTATCCCACGCACTCAGATTATAAATCAATTCTTGTAAGCAAAACCCAATTCTTATTTATCATATCCTTGATATGCAATGGCAATGCAACTCTAGCCCGGCTGCATATGTAAAGCATGTAATGGTATTGGTGTCACGCACAGAACCTTAAAGTACAGTGCCTGAAATTATTCCGTCCGGGGCGATAAATCGAGTCCGGTCTTAGAGAGAGAGAGAGAGAGAGAGAGAGAGAGAGAGAGAGAGAGAGAGAGAGAGAATATCCTTCATCAGCATTATTCCTGAATGAAATCTCATACGTACATCACTATTCTACTTAAACCTGATAAGTCTCAGATGCAGTTATATGACGATATTTCGATCAACAAAATCTATATCATAACCAAGGTACATTACAAAAGTTAAATGTACTTTCCACTGATATATGTCTGACACTGTAATAATGAAATACCAAACGCCCACAAGGATTTGTCAAGTATCAATACAATGACAAAGCAACTGACAAACTTTTGGGATACTGCCAAGATCTTCGTCTGCTATTCTTGTCGATGCATTGTGAATAAAATTAAAGACCACTGAAGTCTGGTTTCTCGTTATTTTCTTTCGCTGTATACTATAAGGTCCAATAAATGCCTTTAAACGTTTTAAAAATGCAGAACTCCAAGTATTACTGATTTCAGTATAATCAATAATTAGGTATTCTACCCTTGCTTCACTACTGACTGTCAATCTCTACACACTCAAATTACTCTGTCCTTAAAAATGGCAAATTCCATCTTGTCCAGTAACATCAGCAACAGCAGGAAACCTCTGCAAGACCAGACCCAGCAATAAATACGCGACCTACGACAGTTACCAAGTAAACGCCTTACAAGTTTGCCCATAAGTCACCCCTCAGTCCCCACTATTTTTCGTGGTTGTGGAAGTAACCCCACTGACTGACTGTCAGGTTGGATTTTACTTTCTAAAAATATGATCTTCCTACCCACAGGCTGACCTCAGGTACACAACCAAGGAGGTTACACACAACGGTTTTTACGCTCTTCTTAATCTTAATGAGCTTAACTACACGTGGCGCACGAAGGGAATTTAATATCACCGAACTGTCTACCTCTTCATCATGACCTGAACAAAGGCGTTTTTCTTTATTGCATTCTACAAGTTGTCAAACTTTATTGTAAAATTTTAACTGTACTACACACACTCACAGACACAATATAACACATACATATATACGCATACATATAGCCTATATATATATATATATATATATATATATATATATATATATATATATATATAATTCAAATAGTCTTAGAGAACTCTTCTAAAAATTTAGGATAAGGTCAATAATTCTTTTTCTTCTTTTTATCAAGAATGCGACCTACTCAAATAAGCCGAGTGCTAATAGATGGGCAATAGGTTTCCGCAGTACGCGGCCATATTGGCCCTCCCTTACCAACAAATATATTCTGGGTCTTCCCTGTCGTTGCTGATTAAAATGTTCATATATTATATATATTATATATATTATATATATATTATATATATATCCCGCCAAATGGCTAACCATGCTATCTATATATTACGAGACGAAATGGAACAGAAAATATTTTCGTTACTAATAATTTGGTACTTAAGTCTACCACTGGCTGATTAAATCTTAACGGTAGGATACGAACAAGATTCTGAAATAGTTAGGGATAGTGTAACTAATGGAACGATGGGAAAATATGATGGAAGGTGTACAAATCATAAGGACAGGTCTCCTCACCTTGTCTTCTCCTTCAAGAACAAGTACAAAATCATAAACCGATATAACTAATGGGCTACTAATACTTGAGCAACTCAGGCGTGAATATCCAATTTTATCAAATCATCAATGCTTACATAAAATATTGAATGCCTTGATATAGTACGTTTATCTGAATATTCTATAATGTGTTTTTGCGACTACGCCAAAACAGTGGCGTAGCCTGCAGAAACATAAGCACAACCTAAGCTTTAGTTTCCTAGTGCGTAACCTAGGAGAAAACATTGTATTTAACAATCAGCTATCTTAGTCTGAGGAAATATAACCACAGCCTCTGTTGCCGATACGTTACTCTGAGCCTTAAGGTATAGAAATACAAATCAACAGCAAATACAGTGGAAACTAAATGGTATCCATGAATACAGAAATACAGACTTTAACAAAAGTTGGGAACCAAACTGCCTAACTGTGGATACATACTTTTGCCAAATTGCAGAAAACTAACGCCAGGTTTCGGAAATCCAGGACTTTGAGGAAATATACAACGACAGGCCAGACTTTAGAATGGTGAAATTTCATAACTGCAAGTAAGTAAAAGTGAGTAAGAGAGGAACGTAAAAGGCTTTGAACTACCTATAGAGCATAACAAATTAACAGTAGTACACCAGACATTATATACTACCAATAAGATAAAATACATTTACATTATATATATATATATATATATATATATATATATATATATATATATATATATATATATACATATATATATAGTATGCGTGTGTGTACGTTAAAAATATAGTTAGCTGTATAATTATCAATGAATGTGTCTCAAGCAAGGTAACAAAGAAACCTCGATCATTGGTGCCCGTTACACTTATGGTTTATGTCACGGAGTAACGTTCAGAATACTGGGTACATGGTTACCACATGGCGTGTGACACAAAGTGTGGGAGATGCGTTCCGCTACTTGAAATCGATTATGCAAAATATGCAAGAAAGAAGGGACCTTCAATGGACGCTCCTATCCTGAAAAGTGTACAAATACTGAATAATGACTCATTGTTTTAATACAAGGTTTGAAAAACAAGTAAAAATAAAGAGAGCCTACCTGTTCACTAGTCTCGCCGGAACTGACAATCATGGAGCCTTCTACCTGATGCTGAGCGGCTGTTAATGATGATTTTGCAATCACAAACCACAAGCCTATTTCGCAGTTGAAGGCTATGAAATATACACATTTGCGCTTTGGTATTTATAGGAGAGCCAACAGCACCGTAATATTCAAACGGTAGACACAAGCAGTTTCAAAGAGTACTAATATTTCGACTACTTCAGAAGCGTCGACTTGCTTAAACAAACAACTCGAGAATTCATGCCTACGGCGAAAAACTTGAAATCACCATCGCTGAGAAGGTTGAACGCGTTTCTTTTCGCACTACAGACGACCTTATCTTGAAATTGCAAATTTACTCGGGAGTGAGCTGTGCCCCTGAGCGAGGAAATTATTATCCTTGAACTTTCCTACGTTCGTTGCACAATGCAATAGGCCACATGAACAACAACAACAACCTAGTCCACATGTTCAGGAGCACCGTCGAAAGACAATCCTGTTTCCGTTAGACAAGTTCTTACTCAGAGATAATGGAAGATGGGAGCATCACCAAACTGTGCCTTAAGACTATCATGGTATCACGAAGACTGTAGCGCTGAAAGAATTTCGGACACAAAACATTCACTGACACAAGGGAAAGAGAAGGCCACAGACTTCACTTGTAAGCTCAGTCCATGTAAACTAACTTCTGATTGGTGGCTAGAAAGATGGTGCCCCGCTACCTAAACACCAGACGTACGAAGTTTACGACATTTAGCATCATAAGACCTTCTCGTGAGCTAGAACGTTATAATAGCGAAATGCATTGTGTATAATTTGTCAATATTGAGTTCTACCCTTACGAAGAAAACATTCAATGGCACTACCAATATAGTGAATTCATTAACACTTCCGTACAACAACAGCTGATGTCGAGATGATGTTGAAAACGACCAAGTTCTCACTGTTCTCACAAAATAATTTGAGCGTGTCGAGATAATGAACTCCCTTCCTGTAGTGTTTAAGTTTTTCTTGAGATATATCCAACCAATAGGGAACTGGAACGGAATGATTAATCCTACGCTTAATAACAAATCGTAAATTAGTTCTCAGTCATTGCCACAACAGAGAAACATCAAGTACGTACGTGGGTACTCTTATTTTCACTATATTTCATGAAAGAAAAAATACATGTATACCTATATATATATATGTGTACAACAGAATTTGTATTTTCATTAGTACGGTAAATAACACCAACTAAATCTCGCGTCCTCTTCAAAATCTTTGCAAGTTATTATCTTTCGGGATCACAGAGTGTATCACATTTAAATCATACTCCAAGCATGTGATCGCTCTCAGACGCACGAAAAACTGCCCGTTCCAAAACCACGCACAGGAACAACTACAACTTTTCATACCGAAACAACAATAGTGCCATACGGAAAACCTAAGAACCAGAAAATAGCGCCTACTAATCCCGTCGAGAGGTAATTATGGTTGTAGGGCCAATGAGTATTTCATAAGGGCGGGGTAAAAAAAAAGAATTGCAAGCGCGAACAACTGCATGTTTTTAAATCGGCTTATTTCTCGTGTTTACGCAGCACAATATTTTCTGCCAACGTGTATTTTTGCGACAGACTAAACTAGGCAATAACAATGTCGAAACATGATCTTCCAGCAACGTCAACAAAACTCATTTCTGATTCCTTGGATTTTACTTCCTTTCGGTTTGCTAGTGAAATATAAATGTGATTTTCTATACATGCATGCGTGTATATATATATATATATATATATATATATATATATATATATATATATATATATATATAATATATACAAACATGAATGGGAGAAAGTGAAGAAGGATCTTTAAGGAGAGTAAGTATCTGTTACACATGCAAATAAATGTAGATGCAGGATAACGAACAACTGAATCCCAAAATAAAAGATACAAATAGATGTATAATGTCTGGAGTGAATGCTATCCAAGGAATTATTATTTTGAAGACTTACTGAATGTGTTAGAAAGAAGCGTCGGAGCTAAATGACGCAATAGTGGAAAGGGTCAGTGTGCCTTCCAAGTGCTTGTGGCAGCCTCCTGCAGAGGGCGTATGGAGAGCATTAAGTGGCTGAGGAGGACTGGAAAGACACCAGGAACTGACGGGACTGTGAGAGAGAGGCTGGGTACCATGGAGGCAGGACTGGAGAGAGTAAGTGGTTGACCCTTGGAGGGTCTACGAGGTTAGGTTTGGAAGGAGGAACGAATAGATACGCGGTTTTACAGGCGTCTCCAAAAATGATAAGGTCATAACATTACTTAGAACACCAACCAGGGCAGGATTTTGATTGAGAAAGTAAAATGATAGGAAAACTGACTTGGGAAAAATTGTAGGTTTAGACAAGGAAGAATGTTTGGATCATGTCCCGTATGAAAAAGGTATGGTTTTCAATGAAAAATTACCTAATGGTCGGCAGATATATATTACAGACAACTGGTGTGAATTATCGCAATACAACTAGTGCAATCACTGATAGATATATATATATATATATATATATATATATATATAATATATATATATTAATATATCTATATAGATATATAGATATCGAGATATATAATCGAATGATATATACAGATAACCATATACATAGAAATATATAGATATGTCTATAAGTATATATATATATACGTACATATACATATACATATATATATATAGTGATATGTATATATATATATATATATAACATATACATATACATATATATATATGTGTATATATATATATATACATACATATATAATAACATACATATATGGTTTCAGACTCTTTGCATTAAATTGACCTCGGTTTACTGAGGAAACTGCCTCTTTATTGTTTACTGAGCAGCTAGCAATCAGTGGAGATCGTACCTTCACCGAAAGCTCTCAAGCATCGATACGTGATACTTAAACGGCCGAAAATTGCTCTTTACATTTGCGCGTTTTCACGGAGTCTTGAACTAAGAGCGAGAAAACACAATGTGATGAAACTTGTCAAGATGATCGACTTCTGAGAAAAATCGACATGGAGTGGAGATGGTTTCCATGGCAATGAATCGTCCAGCCTCAGCCGATTTCTCCAAACAGTTATTCGTCCCGAAGTCACCTAATGAATGATACACCGACCACGTTCAGTCAAATTCTGTCAACCAGCTCTGGAGGCATTCCTCATAAACCCATGCCCGGCCAAAGCACTGGTAATTACCACTTGGTACCTGTAAGTGGTAGTCGACCACTATTATTTTCAAACGAAAAATAAAACAGATGAGAGAAATGGCGACTTCAAAAGTCAACATTTAATAACGCCTGGTGACAACAATTGTTTCGGCCTGTAACTGTTTGGATAGGAGCTCTTACAAATCCTCGACAGAGATACATTTCATAACTTTATTTGCCCTTTGACGATTTGGTTAAATGTGATTTCCGTACACGATTTTTAATTTTCATTAGTTTAGTTACGCATGAAAGATTCTCAGAAACAATCGGGAAGACAATTTGGGTTGTTATAACCTAAAAGCCAAGCTAATCAAAGTTACAGCTGCTCGACACTCACGTAAGAACAAAACCAAGTTGAAGTTTTAAGGAAAGTTTTATTAATCACAACTTATAAATTGTTCTTAAAAAAAATCAAAATTTTCTTTTCTTTTGCATAGATGTGAGATTTCAGACAAAAATAACTTTCAAACTCAAGACCATCTCAAAACCATCAATAGCATATCAGGCTCAAGGTATGTGCAAAATACCATTAAAATCACTTCATACTGTACACCAGATGTTTCGAAAATCAGACCTGACGGTAGATGCAAATTTAGTATTAGCTCTCCACCTACCACAAACTGTCACACCTGAACCATTATAATTCAGTTATCTAAGATCTCAAAGTGGCAATATAGCTGAAATCAAACCATTAAAACTCAAAATACTGAGAAAACTAGTCTGTGCGCAGACTGATACCTCTTAAAATCCGCGACAAAAAAAAGTTACACATTTCCATAATTTGCCCAGCCTGGTCAACGTCATATCTCACCCAAAGATCATGTTAAGTGCAAACTATGCTAAGAAAAGAAATGATAAGATAAATGGCTAAAAAATAGAGAGGTAATTTACAAGGATAAATCCTAACCTAATCTTCCCTAACTCAACCTAAAGTGCCTCATCCATGCTACTATAAAACAAGGGTCGATGTAGGTCTAAACCATTTTCAGAGAGAGAGAGAGAGAGAGAGAGAGAGAGAGAGAGAGAGAGAGAGAGAGAGAGAGAGAGAGAGAGAGAGAGAGAGAGAGAGAGAGAGAGAGAGAGAGAGAATGTCAACCTATTGTCCCGATGTCTTGAAGCATTCGTGATCACGATCAATTGTGAGCTGTAATAAGTGGTCAATATCTTATGCATAGTTTGTGAAACATTTTGCATATTATCTTATATCTTTACAAATACTCTGAAATTTGTTACGTCATTATTCTACACAAATAAATCAAAAGTAAAGAGTTTAGATTCCATTTGAGGTTCACCATGATTGCTTAAAGGAGGGTTTGAGTGGTGTATAAACTTTATTTCGATGTACTAATATCTATGAAATCCTCCTTTCATCATACTGACCATCCACCACATTAACTGAAGTTTGACATACAAATACATTATATGAGATTTCCCTAAAAATATATTAAACCTTGACAATATAAATCTTACCCAGGATCATGTTAAGCGCTAGGTTTCTTCATAAAATCTGACACGGGTAAAAAAAAAGAAAGAAAGAAAGAAACGTTTGACGCAGTTCATGGAATAATAAAAAAAAAAAAGCTTGACGCCGTTCATGGAATCAATATGAAAAAAAAGTTTGACGCAGTTCATGGAATCACATATTTCCAATGTTAAAACAATGAACCAACTACTATCAATGCTTATCGGCCTAAAGTGAAAAATAGAAAATAATAGGAATCGGTAATACTTATTTCTCCGCAAACAAAGAGACATACGCTTAGATATCGTTATTCAGTAGAATTTCTACGGGGCCCACACACAGTTAATCTTTAGTTTTTTATCAAGAACGGAAAAGTTAAACGAGCTGAGATTCTTGCTTTGGTTGCATTCACAGTCGCAAAAAGGTTTTCAAATTATCACGCAGATACAGTAGTGAAGAAATCACGAAGCAGTGACAGAAGGGAACAAATTCAACGTTTGGTGGTGGCAATGTTCCTCATCAATCTCAAATTGCTTGGGTATACCCGCTCAAAAGTTAGCAAGATAAACCTACCACGTGCAGATCCTGACGTGATCATGCAGCTACGGTAGCCTTATGAACAAGACGTGCTGATTTTAAAATATCATCGCGGTTATAAATTTCACATCCAAACTCTGTTAATAAAAGCTTGTTTTGAAGTTATAGCATTCTGCAACTGATTAATCAATTGTAGCAAGACCTTCTGGATGCAGTACATCTCTACCAAATTTGATTTTAGTGGGTACCCTAGTTATCAAGTTACCGAAAAGAAATAACAACACTGTCTAGCACAATCATGTTCATAATCACCTAAAAAAAAAAAGGGCTACAGATGAAGTGGCGGAACGAAAGACTGAATGTACAACAAAAACTGAATAAAACGTTCTGTAGGCAACGTAGTAAGTTTCACGCTCAAATAAAACTTACAGAAGCTATCACAACTAAATGATGAAAACTAGAGTAATGGTATCTTAGCAATAATCAGTGAGAACACCTATAATCAAATTTTAGTTATGGACCACTTAAGCATCATTATAAAAATTCTAGCAAACAGTAATCTAATTGTGAATTACACAACACATAAAACGTTAAACAAAGTTGTTGTTGTTGTTATTATTATTATTATTATTATTATTATTATTATTATTATTATTATTATTATTATTATTATTATTATTATTTTGTTCTAAAGGGTCCACAATAATACTAAGTGTTAAGAGTCCTTGTATTATTTGGACCCTTTAGAACATTATATATACTCTCGCGATAGTTTTTTCCTATTATTATTATTATTATTATTATTATTATTATTATTATTATTATTATTATTATTATTATTATTATTATTATTCAGAAGAGGAACCCTTTTCATAAAGAACAAGCCCACTGGGCAACTGACTTCAAATCCAAGCTTTCACAGAATATGGTATTCGCTACGAAGAAGTAACGGGTGTTAAAGGGAAATACAGAAAGAGGAGATCACTTATTTAAAAAATTACTTAACAAATTAATAAATACATAAAAACGTAAATAAATGAACTTTCTAAGTATCTGGAAGTAAATGTTACAGATGATGGTTATATGACAAAGGAGGAAAGCTCTCCCTGATAGAAAAAAAAGTATGCTGAATACAACTGAATTGTGTGTGTGTGTGTATAGATGGGTGAAGCAGGCACTGGAAAAGAAGGGTCTTCATATCCAGGAAAATGTTATAGTACAAGAGATGAATGCAGCACTGCGTGGCAGGGGGTTCAACACACTCTCTTTGATCCTTTGATGTTGGAATATGGTGTCAGATGCTATTCTTGGAGGTTTAGTGCACGCAGGTTCACCCATAATTCAGTAGTTAACCAAATTATGAATTCGGCTGTGACTATTTCCCCAATACTTTCTTTGGAACCAAACCCGCCTGCTATGTAATTCGGTTTAATATATATATATATGTGTATATATATATATATATATATATATATATATATATATATATATATATATATATATATATATATATATATATATATATATATATATATATATATATATATATATATTATATATATATTGTTGCCGCAGAGCTGGAGGAAGGAATGAAAGGTGTCGACCAAGCGCTTTCATGTATTTTTCACACCCCTCAGGGTCAAGTGATACAATGAATCATTATTTGTTACAAAGACACCTCTGTGGCAGCAGTACATAAACATAGAAACCATCGTTCTACTACTTAAAAACTAATTGACTAAAAATATTGTTTACAAGTAATTCAACTAGTTTGTACACATTCCGGGGTCACTGACGTCCTGATTTCTTCTCTGTCCACTGGGCGGTGGTTCGAACCCAAGAGAGGACGAAATCATTAACAACTAAATAATTTCCCTTCGCTTTACATATATGAAAATATATTAATTCCGAAGTAGAGCGAATTACATATTAAAGGACATTTGTAACTTGAATAATTTTATATGAATCACGGTGAAGTGATAATTATTCTCTTATATATATATATATATATATAATATATATATATATATATATATATATATATATATATACTATATATCTATCTATCTATATATATATATATATATATATATATATATATATATATATATATATATATATATATATATACATATATATATATGTGTGTGTGAGTGAGAGAGAGAGAGAGAGAGAGAGAGAGAGAGAGAGACCCAAGTGGTTATTCCGAAAGGGCAAATGGCGCTCATAAATGATGTCATGGTTTGGAAAAACACGGTTATTTTGCCCTGTTGGGAACTTTTATGAAGAGAGTCCCGTCGACAATTTCTCTCACCCTTCTCACTCTCATGCACACGTTGCAGATATTACGGATATTCGTGTCTTTGATGTCACCATATTAACATGGTGCTTTAATAACCTGCCAAAGATAGTTCCCGTTATTTGGAACTGGAATTTGTTTCGTTATCGGAAGGGCCACCTCCCGCCCCCCTTCTCTCTCTCTCTCTCTCTCTCTCTCTCTCTCTCTATGTTTAAAAACTTACACTATAACAATCCACAAAGAACAAAAAAACCGTCGCACAGCTAAAACAAAAATGTTCATAACATGAAAAAAAGGCAATTGTTTTAACTGTTTACGTGGAATTTAATAAAAAAAAGAACAATAAATACAAAACTCAGCGAATTGTGCTCAGGTTTAAAGGTCAAGCAGCAAAACAATCGAGGATATGTTAAATTATGTTTCTTCTATAATGCTCTATTGTTGCAAATGGACATGCATCGACACTACAAGTAAGAAGTAAATGCAGTATATTTTCTGAAGTTTGCTTTTACAAGTATAAAAGTTTTGTAAAAGAGTAATAACTAATCTCCACACATAAACTAATATATATATATATATATATATTTTATATATATATATATATATATATAGATAGATATATTATATATAGGATAATATATATATAATATTTATTAATATATATATATATAATAATTAACTAATATATATATAAGAGAGAAGGAGAGAAAAGAGAGAGAGAAGAGGAGAGCACGAGAGAGAGAGAGAGAGAGCAGAGAGAGAGAGAGAAAATAGGCATGAAAATTCACAAGAAAACAGAGAAGGAGGAAAGCAATCAAAGAAAATTAATAAATACCCCAAAAACCTCACCTACTTTATAAAAAAAAAAAAAAATGGTTACTGATCCACTCATTCTAAATCTGCTGATTCAAATATGCTTTCAGTAAGAAGTGAGCTATTCCTTTTACACTGCATCCTCTCTCTCTCTCTCTCTCTCTCTCTCTCTCTCTCTCTCTCTCTCTCTCTCTCTCTCTCCAACGCGTTCCATTCTGTGTTAACCTCGGTCCACATAAAATAAGCCCAAAAAGGTCAGCTAATAGTCTTATCCTTATAAAAGTAAAGGACGGTTATGCACATTTTTGACTAATTATCAGTCTGCATAAAAAAGAACCAGCTTAACAGAAAAATATAGCAACAGTCACAAGCACATTCAACATGACTTCTATACATATATCCATACATAATCACCGTGATTCATCGACTGCGGTGGGTCGCAGACAGGGTTGACAAGAGCTGAATGACGCCTACAAAGAGAGAGAGAGAGAGAGAGAGAGAGAGAGAGACAGCCCTTGAATCAGACCACATAAAGGATATCATTACCAAAGCCAATAAAACATAAAAAGCAACACTGCTGAGGAAGTCACGTGCGAGGATTTGCATTCCGATCGTTTGAATGTTTTCTTTTTTGAGCAAATAAAACACCCTCACAACAACACATTAGCCATTCTCTCTCTCTCTCTCTCTCTCTCTCTCTCTCTCTCTCTCTCTCTCTCTCAAAAACACACAAAAGCGAGGGGGCGTGCGCACATATACACATCCACTTTATTTTCTCAGCTAAGAGAAAAGGGGGCGGAGGAAAAGAACGGAGGGAGAAAACGAAGAGAAATAGAAGAGTAAATAGGCGAGCAGACAACGACAAATGAAGGAGGAAAACGTGCCCGAGAAAGGATATGAGGGAAAGATACCAGAGCGGGGTGAAAGTGATGAATGCAAAGCGGCACAAAAGAACTGAATCAAAAGGAAGGGGGACATAGGGGGAGAGAAGACGGGAGTAAGAATGCAACTTCGGCGAAGAAGAAAGAGAAGAAAAATGGACATGATGTAGCGGCAATGGCTATCGATTCATTCCACGGCGTTCAGTTGCAGGAAGACCATCAGAAGCAGATGTTGCCGTTTTCCTTGGGAACTCATTGTGCTGCTAAGCAAATAATCCCAGCAAAAGTGGTACGACGTCTTGGCTTCAGACTCTGCTGCTTCCCCGGTCTCTGTGACGAGATTCGTTTCAAGTCTCTCTCTCTCTCTCTCTCTCTCTCTCTCTCTCTCTCTCTCTCTCTCTCTCTTACCAACATGGATTCGCATGTTACAGTTACTTCCGAGACACCTTTTCTCGTTTCCTACCGAGTCATAACAAAACTACTGAGATAGAAGGATGGCACTCAATTCCCCTCGCCAAACACACGTGTGTAAAATTGTATCAATCGACTTCATTCTATTATCAGCTTAGCATCAATGCTACTAGGAGATCTGTAATACGTAAAGTACTTTTTAATGAAGCAACTGTGAAAGTCTTACCACCCAAACAATATAAACTTTTTTTCGTATCGAAAATCCCATTACTTACAGAATGTGAACAAAAGAGATCAGAATTACGGGAGCTAACTAAATATATATATAGATATATATATATATATATATTCTATATATGTATATATAATACTAATATATACATATAGACCATACAGACATACACATATATATACATATATACATACATACATATATCATATATATATATATATATATATAATATATATATATATATATATATATATATATATATATATATAAATAAAACAACCTCTCAAATTCGATACGTAATTTCTTTGGCCATAAATTTCATTCCATGTCACGATGAGATGTAAAAGGCTTAAAGCTCTACCGTAGAACCCGTGATATTTTAGGTATTCCTAATGACAGAAATTTTCTGAAAATATTTATTACGACACATCATCACACAAAATATATGTAGCGTCTAAGAATGATCCTCAATCGAATGTACGTCGTCATGTCCTACAGCAAATGAACGTCCCCTTATCTATTACAGTCAGTCTCTATATCAGTCTTACTACTTCGGGAAACATTATCTAATTTTTGCTGCAACATATGCGCTGCTCAGATCTTACCATTGCACAGCCTAGCGGTTCTTATGCCGTTTTAGACGAAAACCAATAACTGATTTGTTTAGTCGAAAGGCCAAACTGAAGAACACCCATATACCCAGTGAAATAAGGAAGGGAAGAAGGGTGGGGAAGCTAAGCCACTAAGAAGCGACATCCTTGCTATTAAACAATTCAAGTGTCAGGCAAAACAAAAACCTTCAGAGAATCCAAGGCTTGGCACAGGAAGGAAACGTTCGATGAATACTGGAATGCGAGGGCTACTGATTCTTATCGAGTAAATGTACAGGTGGTCTAGCAAGAGTATCTGAAAACTCAC
>NC_061096.1:16111049-16121049 GCF_015104395.2 Macrobrachium nipponense
CTCCACGCTGCTTCTAAGGCTTCTTTTAATAGCCAATCTCCAAGTAAGACAACGACCTCTACCTGATGCTAGTGTGTCAGAGGAACAAATTACGCGCTAGACAGCAACATCCCTCGTACAGGTTTGGGAAACGTGCAATGATTTTTGAGTAGAAGCAAACGAAGATGGTATTTTACCCATAAATATCCAGGTTTGCTTACTAAGCAAAAATAAAAAAGCTTCATCTTTTTACCGAGTAATATTCTAGCGCCAAAAATACTTAGTTGCCATACGACTAAAAAAAACGTAAAAATATACCGAGACCTTAAAAAAATACTAAATACGTTAAGTATACAAGGCCATTTACGGCATACAAGAACATGTTCTTCGCAAAAAGAAAACGCTGTAATCGACAACTTAAAAGGGTCCACCTAACGGACAAAACGAGAACCGACAGAATGGCTTACAAAATTAATCTGGAGATTAAATGACGAAATCTGTGCAGAAACTCCCAATTCACTTCTAAAAACAGCAGTCCAAAGCGTTGCCTATTTTTCTCTCCACTTAAACGGGTTTCGTTTAGTTTTTCCTGTCATTATTGTTTTAAACACTGGTGACTAGATATCAGCTAAGCTCAACTCTCGCAATAATACAGTTCAGAAATTTTAATCAGTTTTCCTCAATTCCTCCACTAAACTCTGAGCTCCGAGTAGCATGAAATCTATGATAAAATTAGGAGGCACGTCTGTCACTAACCACGAACATAAACACAAACGTTTCGGTATTAATGCCATTCCCTTTCATTGACACACACACACACACACACACCACACACACACACACACACACACACACATATATATATATATATCTATATATATATATATATATATATATACACACATATATATTTAATGAGAGGGAGAATTGTAAACTTTAATTATGACTAAGTAACAAAGCGACATCTAACGTACCTTTCTTAGTCATCTTCATCTGTCTGAAAACAAAACCTTAGAAAGACATTCTCCTTTCACCCGAGGAAATGTAACCTTTCGGGTCTTACGAAAGACGAGACCGAGAGAAATTTAATAAAGTGAAAAATTGCATGAAAAAGATCTTTGGAAAGATCGTTATTAACGAGAAGTGCAATTTTGCACGTTGGGAGCAAAACGTGGGAGGAAGGCATTGCAAAAGATTTCTCCTCCATTACGCGATGAAGGTCACAAAACACTTTCACTCTTTTACAACGAATCTCTCTCTCTCTCTCTCTCTCTCTCTCTCTCTCTCTCTCTCTCTCTCTCTCTCTAAGTTTATACGGGCGTGACGAGGTGAAAAAGAAAATAAAAAGATTTTCTTCGGGCATCATAAGATGCGAAGTACACCTAATTGCTATAATCATTATTCTTAACACAAGATAAAAAGTTTTAAAGTGTTTAGAATCTTTTAAGTTATTCATATTTCACAAAAATCTCAAAGGCTGATGAACTTTGATCTAACAAGAGTCGAACATTGTTGCACCATTCCAATGCAAAAATAAAATACCATCATCAAAAGGACCTTCAGTTGACAGATGAACAAAATTACCATCCATGAAGGGAGACTTTGAAACACACCTTAAGTATCTTTAATTCCTACATATTTTACAGACAAATAGTGACGTATAAAATAGGGGGGGGGGGGGGGAGAGGGACCGTAAGATGTCATCTTACAAGCAAGGATGCATTATGGCGCTAAAACGACGCGATTTCCAAAAAATAATGTCCGTTAACATGAAACGCCAAGGGAGTGCAAAATGAATGAGAGCAAGAATGTCAGCGCTTTTGTAAGATTAACAAATCGGTAGGGACAGACTTTTCAGTAACGTCTATGCCATGAATGGGCTAATCGTTTACACTCCAAACATCAAGGAATGTGTGTGTGTGTGTGTGTAAACTTACTCCCACGATACCCTAACACTGATGAAATTAGAATGCTTAGACATCATGCAAAAGGACCAATCACGTTTTTACTCTGATCGTGAACTGACAACAGCAAACTATGTCTGGGGTGAGATAAACTAGTTTCGGATTGCAAAATGCGCTGTCTTGTGGTCTATTATCTCAGGCACAGTGCTGTGAAATATACATACATAAATTAAAACAATTTGGAAAAGCAGGACGAGGCCGACTCTCGAGCGAGTAAAGCGTGCAATCAAGTACCCGCGGATTACAGCAATTTCAAGCCAGCGACGCACAGACAGAAGACAGACAGACTGACTTTTCAAGATATTTCTCAACTTCTCTACAAACTGAGGATTTCTCTCTCTGCTTTTGGGAAAGGTGGCAGTATGTTATGGTGAGAATATAATGATAAAAGGTACGAATCAATAATCAATGGTCGGAAGGATTTTTCGCTTTGTTCGCTGTTACTTTCCCTCATCTCTCTCCTTTTTTTTCTTTCCCTTTAGAAAAGGTCTGAAAAGGACAGTTATTCCCAATGTCACCGGTAAGCAAACGACAACTCAAAAAAGTCTAAATAATCAGTGTCAGAAACTCGCTAATTAACGCTCATCACCGATATCATATAGGACCAACAACTTCCAAATCACCCCACTAATCAACGTCAAGAGTTTTTCTAACAACTTAGCCATTTAACGCAGTCTTACCGAGCAATTGGAGTAGTTATGGACAGTCTCTTTTCTATTACTATTAATTAGCAATACAGAAAGTGATCCTCGCAGTTAATGTTACTATCAATTAGCAGTATAGAAAGTGATCCTGGCAGTTAATGTCATTCTCTTGACATTATTCTACATTCGAAAGGAGAATTGTAATTTTCAGCCGACAACTCAAAACATCGTTTCTATCCAGATACCAAATGATATAAAATTCCAACTAATAAGAAAACGACATTCCAATTTGCGGATTGTTCTAAATTAAAATGAGATACTCATCTAGAGATATCGCAGCCTTTGTAGTAGCTTCGAGATGTCACCATACTGCTTGACAATGGGAGGTTGGGCTGGAGGGGGTAAGGGTTCACGTAGACTTCAAGCACGTAAAATGGTAGAACTAGTGGCGCCTCCCAAACGAGCTGTGACCCAGCCCTTTTGGATTAAAAGGTGTAAAAATGAAAGCAATGTCCCAACCGCCACCCACAACAATCAATTACGAATAAAATAAATTAATATTTTGACATTATAACTGACAGATAAGATGTTCATAGTGATATAAATACAAATATTAATTGGCTCCCGTACAAGGGAGCTTTCTCAACGAACATTTCCTTTTGCAAGTATACACGTGTATAGGTACACATGCACACATTTTCGTAACATACATGGGGCGCTCGTATTCTCTGTCTAACGTTTTCTTTTCTCCTAATACCTTTTCATCATTCTTTTCAGCTTCAAGACCTGCTGATGAAATTTGTGTCGTTGAAAAACCAGACAAACCATTGACCTCATTTTGCTTTACTAACACTCTAATTAAGTGTATAGCTTTATTCATTCAATAGCCATTCTCCGCATCCTCATCATCATTTTCTGGTCTTACATCCCAAACTATTTCGATTTCTCAGCTCTTAGTTTGTCTCTCACTATCCATAACACTACATCATTACAACTATATTTCTGTCTTTATTTACATTCCCCAATATTCGACGAAGTCTGCATTTCTTTTCTTTCTGTCTTAATCGACCCTCCACCACTTTCTCATCATTTATCTCCCACCTCACTTCTCGTCGTTCTCTTCACTCTTCTGTGTCATTAACCTCTTCCCATTTCTCATTCACGCTATTTATTACCCACTCACTCTCTGGTGGTTCTTGCTTTCCTAGGTTTTCGTTCTCGGTTCTTATTAGTTCCTTTCTTCGTCGTCTAAAATATTTTCTTTTCCTCCAGCTAGACATTCGAATTCTATTATTCGCCTACCTTTTGCAGTTGCTATTATTCGCCTACCTTCCGCAGTTGCAGTCTCTCCGTTGCAGCTAACAATCTGAACAATGTCGTTACATATTTTATGTTCATATGATTTTTCCGTTAACAAAAAAAGGTCATTAATAATGCGTTGCAATCTAATGCTTTGCGTACTTCATAGTATATCATATTGCATTTGTTAGGAGCAGACGTAAGCAACTTGTATTTTTAATAAGTTTTAGTTTACATATTATTGACAGTGCTTTAAAAGAAAAGATGGGCTTGTCTTGTTTACAAGATCAGTAAACCTCTTATTTCGATGCCAAAATAAATTTTCTTGCAAACTCAGAAAGAGGAAAACAAGATCACTCTCTGTGAAAGTCAAAACAAAAACATACTTCAGTCATTAACTCTGTAAAGCCAACAAGCGAAACTGATCGTTTGAGATGTAGGTCATTACGCTGTTCTTCAGACGCAGAGGACTTTTGCTTTCATGCGATATTTTGTGATGACAGCTGGACCAGGAAGAGTGAATATACTTGTGCCAGTATAATTAATCATGAATGCTTCTACGTATAAATGTGTACATATTTAAACTTTAGTCTATTTTACATTATTGTAATTTTGTTAGCTATGCATCTTGTAGGAAATATAGACGAAGTTAACTGAACTATATCTGCCTATCTATCGATAGAGAGGGTTCGGTTAAACAGCTGCCACTTTTTACTTCCATTCAAATTTATCACATATACGTAAGGTCTATATAGAAAACACACACACACACACACACACACACACACACACACACACACACATTTATATATATATATATATATATATATATATATATATATCCTATATATATATATATATATATATATATATAAAGGTTTTTTATCTAACTATTCTTTATAGAATGTAAAGTACTGTTTTTAAATTTGAATGAGAGTAAAATGTGGCAGCTGTCAAACCAAACTGCTTACATTAGTTGCACGAGGGTAAGGAAGGCTTTCCTGGAAAGGAGATAAACTGATACGGTCAGAATGCATTAAGTGGGTAGCATCCATAAACAATAATAATCAAGTCTTTCATTGTTTGCGTTTGTCTCAGTAGAAAGGATGGGCTAGGACAGGCTGGTCAAAAGTTTGCGTAATTGCGAAGCCTTAGGAGGCAGGAGGACGGAGACCTAGAAAGTGCCAAAAGGGAGGCTGACAAAAGTTTAAAATGAAAAGGTCCTGATAACAATGAAGGATGAAAGTTTGTTTATGACGAAATGAAGCAGTATAACCAAGGTGGGTTAACAAGCTACTTGCTAAAGAGGTCGTTTCGTTTGTGGCTATGGAAATTTTTTTACCTGCAAGAATTTACATTTACATTAATATATCTTAGGTCATGTAACTTACTGGTCATGAAAAAACTAAATACTCGTTAACCTAACGGAAATGTCATGGACTTCTCTTTTTGGAAATACCCAGCTGAAATAATTCAGCTATATTAATCAGAGAGAGACTATGAACAAGTAGACTCATACTCAATTCTTGTAAAATCACGAATGGTAACCCAAGATTCAGTCCTGCTATTGACCTTGCAAAAATAGTAGTCTTTTCCTTTTCCACCAGAAAGATTTTATAAAAGGCGCAGAAAATTTCCTTTACAAGCTTCAATATAGGTCCCTGAGTAAAAAAAACTAGCACGTAAAAAATGTCCTAAAAAAAAATAGACAACTGAGAAAGAAACCATCCAGTACAAGAAGTCTATAAAACTAATAAGAAAACAGACCTGGCGTGGCAAATTTAGTGACACCCAAGATAAAGGATTATATCATGAACAGGAAAAGGATGCAATATGACGGTACCAGACGTAATTACAAAACGCAAACAACGCGCTCAACAAAGCAAATAAAATGTATTGACCTAACTGAGGATGCCTTGTCATCTAGTAATGTTAGGTCAATAACAATGACGATGCCTGCGGTGACAGGAAACGTTTTCCAAGACTACAATACTCTTCAGCCGCCGCCACACTTTCAAGTCAAGCCAGGTATTAGACCCACTCACCATACACAGCACTCATCTAGGTTACGCCTGATCTCCTACTCCCAGTTAGTTATGTGGTATTCTGATCTGCTACACATACTTATCCACGAAGTTTTCAACTAGGTAAACTATGCTCAAAATTACCCCTTCTCAAGTAAAGCCAGGACAAAAGAATTCCCTCTCGTGTCCATCCTACAAACCATCTCTTCTGAAATGCATAGTTCATAAAGATGTCCAACCTGAAGTACACCCCTTATATGAAAGCATCCTTTCTCAGGGTGCAAAATGGAAACTAGCAAAACTCAATTTCCTTTCAGGGTTTTGTTTGTTTGTTTGTTTGTTTGTATGGTGTTTTTACGTTGCATGGAACCAGTGGTTATTCAGCAACGGGACCAACGGCTTTACGTGACTTCAGAACCACGTCGAGAGTGAACTTCTGTCACCAGAAATACACATCCCTCACTCCTCAATGGAATGGCCGAGAATCGAACCCGCGACCACCGAGGTGGGAAGCAAACACCAAACCAACCACGCCACTGAGGAGCCCTTTTTTTTCAGGGTTTTGGGAGATTAGGGCTCAGAATCATCATTTTAACTTGGGAACCATCAACCATCTCTTCGACAAGCTGGGCTGAGGACATGCCATTTACCAAACCTAAATTAGCTCCACTGATTATTTGGCATTTCTCCAGACTACGCCAAATATTATCTGGTTTTAATTCCCATAATTCTGCACAAAGGGCTTTGAAATTTCATCATCTGGTTAAATACGTCAAGATCTGACATTGGTAGGTCATGGTAGCTCGAACTATGAATAGAACTTTAAATGTGGAACGACAATTCCAAAACGGCGAAATTAACAATTGACCTTTTTGTAACCAGTAGCCAGGTAAATGAACATTTTCAATTTTAAGTCGTAACTTGTTGTCGGGATAATGAACACAGCGTAAAATCTGATACCGTGTCTAGCACGTCACATAAAAATGAAGACATAAAGAACTGGTAGAGCTATCGGATGGAATGCCCTATATCCTCTTGGATAACATTTTCTGGTGGAATTACTCTTTACGGAAATAAATCAAATAAAAAAACTAGGGAAGTATATAAAATTACTTATCGTAATCTTCCAAAGAACTCCTCGATCCGTATTAAAATCCTAGGCGAGAAAAAAATAAATGAATAAAGGTTAAAAAAAATTACCGGAACAAAATTCATTTCAATGTACATATTACATTAAAAATTTTAAGGTCAATTAGTTGGAAAATGGAAAATAATTTCCTGATCATCCTCATAATATACCAGAAGGCGAAAGCATTTTCCTGATAAGACAAGGACAGAAATGCTCCAGTAAAGACATTCGTAGAAAACTATCAATGTATACTCCGGAGGAATTTCGGACAGAATGACTAGTTGATGCTTTTTCCATCTTGCAAACCTGTGGAGAGAGAGAGAGAGAGAGAGAGAGAGGAGAGGGAGGAGAGGAGAATGAGAGAGAGAGAGAGAGAGAGAGAGAGAAGAGAGAGAGAGTTAAATGACAGCTGCTTTCAGCAAAACATGGAAATGCTTACGCGGGCTCCAGTCAGAAACTCCACACTCAGATGACCTACCACAATAACAACGACCCCAAGAAACTGCGGTTTCTTAAATATCGAGGGTTGTGTCAGCACGGACGGTCAATGACACTAATCGCCTGTTATCAAGAGTGAATAAACTTGAAGACAAAGGGTCATAAGAGGTCAATTGACAGCTTGCTAGCTGCAGCGATTCCGTATTTGGAAATCATCACTTTAAGATTGTATGATACCGTTTGATGATAATGGCATTTATTCGAAATGGAGAAAGTGAGAGAGAAAAAGGTCGGGGTGGGCGATTAATCACATCATCCCCAAAGTTCCTTTTCCGCTTATTTGGTCTAAGTTTATTGGTTGTTCATATTTCCTGCCTATCACGTTAGTTTTCTATTTTTTGTAGGTTTTTCCTGTCTTCAAGTCTTCGTTTTTTATCATTTTTAAAACACAGTTTTTTCATATAACTTTACATTTGCTCATTTACATCAGTTACTTCTCTGAAAGACGTCTGTAACAGCGTTTAACATTTCTTCTCTTATTTCTATTTAATTCTATTTTTAAGGAAATTCTTTTCAACTGATAGGACACATGACGGTTAATTTGCATGCAACGACTACACCTGTCCCAGGACGTGGTGCTTTGACGTTCAACCAACTTAATGTAAACAAAATAGTTTGATATTGCGAATTACAAAGACAACTTTTCCTTCGTGCGTCAAGTAGAAAAAAAAAATCTAACGCCTTTTAGTTAGAAATGCATTTATTTCGACCAACGTGATTTGCACCCAACTACACGCTCGTGCACATAAACTGCACTGCAAGCCAATTTAAGGGATGGCTTGTTCTCCGAAAACTAAATCAACCCATGGTCCTTGCCAAGTCTTCTGATTATATCGACGAATCTGTCTGTATTTGCATCTCTGTTTGCATTTGTATTTGTCTGTATTGAAATGAACCTTTGGGATAGAATCCTCTCCTACTATATAAGGCCAGCACCCAGAATACTTGATAAAAATGACAAAGTCATTTTCGCATTCCGTGAAATCCGGACTTATCCTGTTAGCGGGTTATTGGACTTTGTTGACTCGGACGGCTGAGGTGCGGGTGTATTGTGTAACTTCTTTTTACCCGACTGCAGTCTTATTTTCCTTGTATTTATTCAGTGCAAGTTCTTGTTACTCCCACAGCAGGAAAATGATGGGATTGGTAACTCTACTTGTTTATTAGTGATGTTACTATATTTTATAGTGTGCATACGTTGAGCAAGTAAATGTACGCAAACTGGCCAGTAAGAATTCCACCAAATAGTGTCGATGAGACTATATATAAAAGAAAATTAATAAAAAAAAAATAAACGGATATCATCCTGATCTATCTACTAATTGGCGAATATGCTTAAAATTAAAGAAACTTCCAATAACCAAGCAGAAAAAAAGGGCTCACGACAGGCGAGGAAGAATGACCTAACGATCACGACCAGAGAAAATTACGGACTAGGAGTACGAATACCGCTAGTATAAGGATGAGCTGCCCACTCACCAGCTCTCAATCATCATCATATTATGTGTATGTATAACTGTACTTGTGAGAGAGTTGAGTGATCTCACATGAGAACAGGTTTAAATTGGAACTCAACTCCCCCCCCCCCCCCCCCCCCCCACCCCCCCCCCCCACAACAACATCTTTCCACCCCCCCGAGGAATGATTCTCGGTCAATAAAATATGATGTATTCACCTTCCCTTCCTCTCTCTCTCTCTCTCTCTCTCGCTTATACAAGAATTACTTGATGATTTAAGAAACTACAAATAAAGTACGTAATTATGTGGTTTACAATCAAACATGGAAATGTCAATGAAATTCGAGAAAACGTAATTACAAGCATAACTATGACCTTGGAAACCGCAAGGAAACCGCAGGAAAGAAGAGAAAAACACAAAACTAAGAATGACGAAACAGGAGGAAAAGCCTGAGATAATTATATCAGATACCAGAATTCTTCCAAAAAAGAATGAAACAGTGGAACGGGAAAACACAATGGGGAAGACATCATAATATTAAGAGAAAATATTGTATTACGAACAAAACATACATCGCGAATAGCGCAACAACAGCAAAGACAAAACACTATACTAGAAAATTACATCAAGTACAAATATATTCACACACACACACACCACACACACACACACACACACCCACACTATACATATATATATATATTATATATATAATCTATATATTATTATATAGGTATTATATGTATTATATATCATATAATGCAATTTTACACACATATATATATATATATATATATATATATATATATATATATATACATACACATATACATATACACACAAACATAATGATAAATTTCGCCAGGGCTTCAATTATGCACAAGAGAGAGAGAGAGAGAGAGAGAGAGAGAGAGAGAGAGAGAGAGAATACCTTTCGAAAAACCGGAAGATCACAAGATGTAATAAGCAATTTGATCCCCTAGAGATTCCAGCATCAGCGAATAC
>NC_061096.1:16123549-16153549 GCF_015104395.2 Macrobrachium nipponense
ATAAGGTTCATTTTAATTCTCAAATCTGATCCCATACGTTATTTATTACTGCTGAAGTATTTTCGCAGCAGTGATGAACCACTTGGTTGTTGCACGATATAATGCACAACAGACAACAGTGAAAAAAATGCAACTGTGTCATGAGATGGTGTCATTTCAAAGCATATTCCTGGTAAGGGGCTGAAGCACTGAAAAACTCCCAACACAACTTTCTTCCGCCCAGTTCATGCTATAGTCTTCCTGTTCGTCGCTTTAAACCGAAATCCCTTTTCAGGCGCCTGTTTTAGCAGGACAGGAACATTTTAGTTCAAGTGGATGTGGAACAGAATAAAAACTGGTCGCCGGGCGAGATACCAGGAAGGGATCGAAAACGGAGTTAGATGGAAGAGAAGAGATTTTGCTCGTTTTTATGGTCATTTCAAGGCCTCGTATCTGGGCCTTACGTTTAGACATGAAGGTATGTGGAACTCTCATCTCTCGGCAAGTTCCTCGACATTTGAAATACTGAAGGGAAACGGGGAAATGCTCGCTGGCGGGGTTTCTCTAACATTAAGTTCACAATGCTTAAAATTAACTGCTTCTTCAAGCACCTTTCTCTCTCTCTCTCTCTCTCTCTCTCTCTCTCTCTCTCTCTTTGTCCTGAATTCTTTAACATAACCAAATTACTCATGTGCCAATTCCAGTTAGTTAAATGCCTGACATTCAATCATGTTATATTGGAAAAATAAACCACTTATTACATGTTTCAGGCGCATTTCTGTTACATGTCTTCGTAGAAATTAAAAAAGAAAAAAAAGTTGGAAGTGGAGATCTCACATCTATGAAGAAAGGCGTTAAGAATGCAGGGGATAACTGGGCAAAACCACAAGTGGTCTAGTTTCAAGATAGGCGTTTATGTAAGCAAGAGTACAGATATATGATTAAACAGTCGTGGATGCTGAAGAAGATGGCAGAGTAAAGTGGAGAGGAATAATACGCGAGCGAAGCAAGATAGATGGTAGAAGCAATGAATTAGAAGTGAAATATAAACAGGGTTAAATCAATCATGGATGAGGAGGATGCTGGGTGCAAAGTCAAAGTCCACACTCCGGAAGTGGGGGCGTGGGTGCTAAAAATGTGTGGACGGAGAAAAAGTGGAAAGCTGTTGAAAGGATCGACTGTGAACGTCTTTCGAAGTCGGATGGGTTGTAAGCCCGAAAACTTAAAAGATACGTATTCTGTAGGTAGAAAAGATGTCAGCAATACGAGCAAATATGGAAAGTGTAGAAAAGTAGTGCTTCGATGAGTGGACGGGCTAGAATCCCAAGTTTCTTAGCTGATACCATTAGTTATATGTATTAAATAAAGCACTTTTTAGTCGTTTTCGTCAATCCATCACTTAGCTGTTTCCTCTAGTCCTATGATACTTTTTTTATATATATCTTTCTGTCTGTAAAGATAAACCAATCAGACAAACCCCTAAAGCACATGCGCATGGTAAGTTTCTCTCTCTCTCTCTCTCTCTCTCTCTCTCTCTCTCTCTCTCTCTCTCTCTCTCTCTCTCTCTCTCTCTCTCTCTAGCAAAACGTTTTTTTTTTTCGGACATATGTAACCTATAGCGGTCACATGACTGACTGGTGTCTAGACCTTGGGTTTGGCCACTCGTTTCGTCCAACGGAAGAGCTTTGCCGAGAAACTCTAGGGGATTGGCACTCCTAGCTTCAAGGATATTTCTCCCTAGTTTAGAGTGGAATGGAATGGCATATGAGATTTAGGCATGGAGCCATACACTGGAATCCAACGGATTATTCAGCGCTATAATTAATTTGGTAAGAGAAGAACATTTATGGTGATGAATTTATATATTGAATAAAATTAAGGTGATTTTAAAACTATAATAAAAACTGATATCCCATAAAAAATATAGCTTCGTATTTCGAGTGTGCAAAGAATAAAAATTTATACATACATACTATACACATACATACATATACATATAAAAAAATTATATAAACAACTGCAAGTGTATATACTACGCTTGGCAATGTATCAAGAGGTCAATATTAAATTTCATTAAAAACGTTAATGTCTCTGAGGAATCCAATAATGTTATTAACAGTTGCATCCGGACCAAGCAGTTCTGCTATATCCCTGCCCCCTAACCCATGTCTCTGCCGTGCTGCAGAATACCCATGGCAATGTATCACAATGTGCATACTCGCTGGTTTAGAGACAAAAGCCTATTATCATCATTACCCGCACAAGCGTATTTCCCACTATGCATATTATTGTTTAATTTTCATTATTATCGATACTTTACCGGAAAATCTTTTATGCGTTAAATTTTCATAACTTACCATTTTTACTGTTCCCTATAACACCAGTTACAGGGAAATAAAAACTTTTTCATAGTTGAGAGGCGGCATAAACTTGTACCCTCGTGCGGTGCCTGTGTGGTTTAAGGCTTCACTGTATGTCATAAATTTATTGAGTTCAATGATTAGCGCCCGTGAGCCGACAAATTTTTTATCGACTAAAAAATTCCCCTTCGGTTAACATATATGAAAATATATTAATTCCGAGGTAGAGCGAATTAGATATTAAAGGACATTTGTAGCTCGATGTATGTATATATATGTTTATGAATCACGGTAATGTGATATGACTCATATATATATATATATATATATATATATATATATATATATATGTCCCCGGGCCACATCAGGGCCAAGTGAATATATATATATATATATATATATATATATATACATACACACACACACATACATACATACATACATACATACATATATATATATATATATATATATATATATATATATATATATATATATATATATATATATATTCACTTGGCCCTGATGTGACCCGGGGACATGTGTCGGTTGCACACGGAGGTTGCTGAAGGTGAAAATAAATTCTCTTCGCAGTGGTGTTAACTACAGAACAGAACAGGGGTTAAACCGTCGAACCATGAATTCTCTAATATACGTGACCAATGTGCTGAAGCGTAAGCATAAAATAAAATGTAATGATTTTGAGATTTTGGTTAGACCCTCGAATGACCAACTCCTAACCGTTTTTTCCGCAGTTAAACTCCCAGTCCTCTGCCACGCCAATCGGAGTGTGTTCCTGAATCCCACGGTGCCCTTACTTGTCACTCGACTGTCCTTGAAATATAGGTGTGGCTTCTATTCTGTATTTCAATTTTGTATGTCAGATTTAATCATTTTATGACAGAGCCCTCTACTCGAATTTTTTTTTTTTTTTTTAATACGCTCGTCACCGCAAAGCTTTTGGATCCAAGAGCAAGACTTATGAAGCAATTATTATTACCGGTAGCGGGAAACGAAACCGCGTCCTATAATCACAACGAGGTCACGTTGCCGACCTGGCCATGAGAAAGTTAAAAGTCTATTACCGCTCTTATATATATATATATTAATATATATATATATATATATATATATATATAGTATATATATATATATATATATATATATATCCCTGTCATATTCAGATATATTTATTTGAGCCGGAATAGACCCAAACTCACCATCGTAGCCAAGAGGGCCATCGTTTTTATTGTTTTTTTTTTCTTTTATTTTAGGCTGAAATACATATTTAGAATCTACTGGTCACTTTTTACCAGATACATGTTTAATTGAGATAGCCACAATGCTCTCTTAACATCTCGAATCTTCGTGCTTTTTTGGATACGCTTGTCACTGCAAAACTTTTGGAGCCAAGTCAAGAAATATGTAGCAATTATGATGTCCGGTAGCTGGAAACGAACCCGCGTCCCATAATTACAATGATATATGCATTTGCATGTATATGAAGTATAGGGGTCACCTCCGCAAAAAACCATGGCAACACATACCGGGATAAAACCCTTTTGGGGTCACTATTTAGGAAAGATCCGACAAAAGTAAATGACTCGAGCATTCTGTAACTATACTGTGTTAAGTGAACATGCTGGCGAAGTAAACATCCACAGTATTAGCTGCCTCCTATATTTACACGGAATGTTCATTTGCGGCAAGTTCGCTCATTCCTCACTGCACAAGCGCAAACGCATAAAACATACAATATCCTCTTTCTCAAATCAATGAGAACGGTACGGGCTGCTCTAGGAGCAAGAGCCCGTGCTGGCATAAGGCCAGCTAATCTCAAAAAACATGAGAACGAGTACTCTAATGCATCATCTAGCGCATGAAGTAATATAAGCGTTTCTTGAAATAAATGAAAATTAAAAGAAAAAGGCTCAGGGAGAAAAATTTAAGAGTTATCAGTAGAGGACCTTCATGACACAGGAAGGGGGCGAGACAGACTCCTTGCGGAGGAAAACACTGTTTGCAAAAATTGCCATGATGGGAGGAAAATACTTGAACACGGACTAATAAGAACAGTTGACAACCCTAGAATTAAGACAAAAGGTAGAAGACTCTCAACAGTAATCGAACCTACACCTAAATTATGGTCATATTTAGCTATTTTATCTGAGTGACATCTCCACGAAATTTGTGAAGCAACCTGACCATTAAATATTGATAATAGCTACTTAACCATTTTATATATTCGTCAAAAGAAATATAAACTGGAAGGCAACATAAATATAACGACTAATTTTTTTTTTAAGATTTATTAAATTCAGATTTGAAGGTATTATATTTAATCTCCAAATACTGACGTAAATACAGGAAGACAGAATTATCAGCTAATGCTTAAACACATAAGGTAAAATGGAGATCGCCGTTGGCATGAAACGTAGCATGAAAAACTAAGAAATTATGAAATATGTCTTCAATAGAGTGTACATATGTCAACATCAAAATCTTGAACGTAAGAAAAGAATAGTAATCCATGATGAAAAAGCCAAACGAGACTTGACATAACAACTACCAAAATAATGAATGCATGCATAACGAAACGAAAGCAGAGAAACAAACCAGATCTACTGAGGCAGAGGACTCACACTTTACAGAAGTATTACACACATCTAAAAACATGACACTTTATAGATGGAATACACACTCCTTAAGCATGACACTTTACAGAAGCAATACACACTCCTTAAACATGACAATTTACAGAAGCAATACACACTCCTTAAACGTGACACTTTACAGAAGCAATACACACTCCTTACACGTGACACTTTACAGAAGCAATACACACTCCTTAAACATGACACTTTACAGAAGCAATAACACCCTTAAACTCCGTAACACTTTTAGACAACTTTCAAGCAAGCAATACCACCCAAGTACCTTCTTACCATGACACTTTACAGAAGCAATATACACTCCTTAAACATAACACTTTACAGAAGCAATACACACTCCTTAAACATGATTCTTTACAAAAGCATTACACAACTTTAACATGACGCTTTACAGAAGCATTACATAAGCATTAACATGAAAACCACGCAGGCGAGAATGTTCCACAGCTTCACAGTTGAGGGAATCAAAGAACTAAGGTTTTTGTTAAGTTACCATCAAAGTACCAACTAGGGTCTTCAGTGGCATGAACTCAGGGAGGTGCAGAGAGAGAAAAGAATCACTAGACTTCTGGATTAAAATGTATTTTGTGTCAGACGACCAAGCCACATAAATTCGATAAACGATCAAAATTATTATTCGGAAAGAGGCTACCACCAACTCAAGCCTGATAAAGATAAGATATTGATCCAAAAATACGACTAAAACCAAGACGGGAAATCAGTATCTAACAATGGTGGAACATAAGAATGCCACTTAGCTTGCTGATGTAAGACTTAAAATCGAGAAGTTAAAGTCATTAATTTTCCAGATTTACGAATGAAAGGTTTGGGAAGATGGTTAGGCCAAATATGTCAAATGCTCAGAACCATCAAGAGCAGTGTTAGGTGCAGTAACTGGAGAAGTGGGTGTACATACGAATGCTTGCAAAGTAATTCCATCACTTTAAAGGCATCCCACTATTTGTATATACATTGGGAATAACTCACACTTAAAGGAAATCATAATCAATAAGAGCTTTTGCCCAGACAAGTATATATATATAGATAGATAGATAGATAGATAGATAATCACAGCTGATTGGTCAAGTTGATCGATTATATGCATATATGTACACACTGTATATAATATATATACACAATTAATATATTATATATATATATATATATATATATATATATATGTACGCACACGGTATATGTAAATACATATTCAATTATATATAATATATATAATATATATATATATATATATATATATATATATATATATATATATTATATATTTTTCTTATATGCAGATTTCGTTGAATTCTATGGCTTTTTCCTTGTTGATCGACTCCTTACTAGTTTGACAAAATTTTCTAAATCTTCTTCGTCCCTCCAAATTCAGTTGATGGACAAAAAAAAAAAAAAAAAAAAAAAACTGCGATTAAACAAACGGAACAGAGTTAATCACCGTTTTTTTTTTTTTGCCCACCAACTGAATTTGGAAGAACGAAGAAGATTTAGAAATGTTGTCAAACTAATAAGAAGATGATCAGCAACGAAAAAGCCATAGAATTCCTCGAAATCTGCACACACACACGCACATTATATATTATTCTATACATACTATAAATATAATATATATATAACATAAATAATATAATATATATTAATATATATATTATATAATTTATATATATATATAATTAGGCATAAGTAGATTTAAAACTAATTTTAGATGCCATTACATACTTAACCAAACATCATTCGTCAGGGGGGATCTGCATTTATGTAACCGATCTTCAATATCTCCCTTTTGACACGTAATTTTACTCTATATTCGTGATTACTGGCGCAAAGTACCAAAATATATTCACCAAGATATCATCCTAATTTATTTGAATTTTAATACTTATGAGTCAAGGGTACTAAGAAAATCCCAGCCAATTCGTTAGCAACACACGAGCATATAATGTTACATACAGTAATAAACATAGATATTTTCATCAGTGAAAAGTGATCAAAATTGATTTATTGTGCACATATTGAAATATAATCATTAATGTCATCAAGGCGGGTGAGTTTCATATGAAAGAAGCGAGGGTAATTTACCATGGCAAGATAAGATGAAACTTGAGATAGGACTGCAGATTACTTTCAATTCAGGGTCTGTTTACGAGTCGTTCCATCCCAGACCTCTCGTAGACATATCTACTTTTGTTAAATATGTTAGCCAGCTTACCGAAAAAATGTCACTGCAATTACTGCAAGGTATTTTGTAAACACTGACATTAGCTTTTTTCAATATAATACATATCTTAATAATCTACAAAATGTTTTAAGATAACGAATAACTGAGTTAATGAATATGAGGTGTTAACTCATAATTCGATGTTTTCAACACAAGAGAGTTTTGTTTTGTTGTTAGTCTATTTATTTGATGTTCGATCCACCTCTGTGGCTGATTTTGTTTGCTATGTTGTTAGCTTTCTCAATACTTTATGCTGGATGACGTCATCGGATCAGATTCTGACGTATTTTCTCAAACAATCTTTCTTCTATTTAACTTCAACAGCCACGCCTACTCTCAGCACATCAACTCTCAAATCTCCCATCATGCTAGGTAGCATTTTCAAAATCGCTCGTTCAATTCTGCATTTGCTCTTATTTTCTCCCAATCAATAATGTCTTTTGCTCTCTTCATGAAAATCCATAATTGCTTTGACAAATGATCTTCGAAGCATACGATAGATTCTCAGCTCTATGGCCCGTTCCTCCAATGTTACATACTCCTCAAATACTGATTCCACCTCTGTGTTTCTAACCCTGCCGTACTGTTCATGCAACCTTTTCTCAAGTGGTCTCCACATGTACTCATTAAACTCTTTTAATTAATTTCATCATTATATTTTCACCCTTTATTTTAAGCTTCCAGATATATTGACTTTGGCTTCAACCAAGTAATGATCAGATGTCAACTTTGGTTTAAACTAAATAATAATCAGACGTTGCTCTTCCACCCACTCTGCATTCACATATACTTTAGTAAAAACTTCCTCACCATCATTTCTTTCCGAAGTATGCTTATGTAAACTTATTCTTTGCAGACATCTTTCCAACAATCAATTTAACTTTCAGACATTTATCTCCACCACAGTTGTGTTATCCCCATGAAATCCCCCTTACACCTCATTTGCTTTCCGGTCAGAAATTGTTAATATAGAGCTGTGAATGTTAAGTGTAAAGTAAAGAAATCTAACACACCTAGACCTACATACAAAATCTTGGTTTTGACAAAAAAATAATTGCATAGGCGAACATTTGCTAGTAAACCATCATTTTGGAAGTGGTTAAGAAATATATTATAAATAATTTTATTTTGTGTGAAAATCCAAATATTTCTCTAACAAAAATAAAATAAATTTTTCAAGATAATTTCCTTGTTACTACCCATTGTGGACCTACGTATTACACCAGGTGGTTCTTGTTGCACAGCCACTCTAATGGTCGTGTCACACACGCTCCACTCACACAGTGATATCAATGGATGAATTCTATTTTTGTATTTACATATTTGCATTTTTTTCAGCGTTGAGGCGTAAAAACAGTCAAATAGGACCATTTCAAATTTTATGGATGCTTTCGAAGCAATATCCATGTTATGACAATTTTGTTCGTTTTTTTCTTTTTTATTTAACAATCGAACTGGGGTTTGATGACGACTTTTATTTTGTTAAATGCATCAGCGTTGAGTGAACGAAAGCTTTGAAAATATTTCGTAAGTGTTTTTTTCTGAAATTTGGCTACACGTGACATTTTCTTACAGTTTTGAAATATATGACAGATGTCACTCTCGTGGAACACATTATGGCCTTATTCGTGTTTTCACTTTAAAATAATACATAAATATATTAAGGTGTTTGATTGTTTTTTCTAATGATCTAGCTGATATTTTGATACAAAAAATATAGCTTTTACTATAAAACCATGTTAAGTGAACTGTATCTTTTTTTGAGCGAAGTTTCAAAATGTTTCGCCGTTGCAATTTAGTGTCATTAGAAATGTAAGAAGGAAGGTAAGAGTTGCCAGTTAGTCCCTTTTTGAACGAAAATCACTGAAATCAGGTCACTCGAGTTTTGCTGCATACTGTACCATGTTAGGTTGCCAGTAAGTGAATTTTGAACGAAATCCTATTCAGTCATGTAGCATGAGTTCTAAGCATAGCTGTACGCATGAATTTGTTTCTACGTATGTATGTACGTATATCACCTCCGTCGAAGTGGCGGTACATTTGGGGCTTACGTGTCTGTAAGTGCATATGTATGAGAGTGCGTGAAGGAGAAGTGGCAAGATGTAACAAGAAAAGGGGGCAGAAATCCTCTAACTACGACACGCTATAAATAATAACTGGGGCAATCGCATGAAACCAGACCAGTCACCAGGTGTGAATTATCATACATTTAGCGAGGAAACGATCTTACACATTTGGTAATTGCCAAGGGTCATACGGTAAGGTCCGTTTACTCCCATCGACATGGAAGACATCAGTCTGAGCTGCAGTCTTTATATATATATATATATATATATATATATATATATATATATATATATATATGTGTGTGTACAGTGTATGTATGTATATATATATATGTATATATATATATATATATATATATATATATATATATATAAATTTCCACATTACAGTTTTTCTCCTTTTGGGGATGTAGTGTCCATCAGAATGGTACGATCTTCCAGCTATTTAGCAAGTCTGTTAAGGATGAGTTCCAAACCCATTCACTTCGTTTTGACCACAACAGACACTATAACAAATTTACGGCTAAGTGGACTGGTGGACAATGGGCCGGGAGCGAACCAGACCTATCAAACGCAAGTCGAAAGTTGTAATACTCAGTCGTGGCTCACTGCCCCATTGCTAACCTACAAGGACATTCAACTCGTGGCGTTAGTAGAAATCTGTTCAACCCATAAAAGATTTGAACTCTGGGCCACTGCAGTGTAAAGCACCTAGCCTTACCACTGACCTACCATAACCCTATATATATTGAGAGGTTTTGCAATATATATATATATATATATATATATATATATATATATATATATATATTTAACACATGTTAAGACCATTTCGAATTATTCTCTTTAATTTTACTCCCTGATCATAAATGCCCATTCAAAAATAATAAGTCCTCATAATAGCTCTGCACCAACCACACTAATAATACTAATATACAAAAAGGGGTTCGAAGTCTTGTCGAATGAAGAAGTAAAGAGGAAGGTGGGGGGGGGGGGGGTGTTAGAGTAATGAGTTGCAGTGGGCAACAGCCCCACAGCTGACACCTCCCACAGCTCTATATCTGCAACTTATTTCGGTCCATTTCCCCATACTTAGGCCAACAGTTCCAAGAATGATTTATATAGATATAACATTAAGGGTGGAGGGATGGGTGGCATTGGGGACGAAGTGTTGGGGGTTGGGCATGATTGGAGGAAGGTGGCAGGAAAGTGTGAGTTAGAGAAAAAGGTGGGTATGGCTGGGGAGGGAAGAGGAAGCCCGGGGCACGGCGGCGGGGTTAAGACAAATTGATGTGGCGCCCGAGAGATCTTCATCAAGGAGTCGAATGGTAAACAAACGACATAAACCGAGACAAAGGACCAGACGACGAGCAATAAACGCTCTTATCCCGTATCCTCATTAGGAAGTTAATGACTTCCCGGATTACGTAGGAACATTCGCGTGGCTTTCATTGCGAGTCAATATCACTTATGATGCTTTTGCTAATACTGCAGCCTACATCATATCATATGCGGAAAGATTTTTTTCTTAATAATATGTGGGTCATGCGTGCGTGACATCATGCAAGTATTTATTACCGAAAAATTATAGACATGTATAAACACATATATATTATATGTATGTATGTATGATGTATGTAACTCTACGACAACACAACTTCACCAATTGGTCACACTTTTTGGCTACGTTTTCGCTTACAAGAGCTGAATCCAAATATAAGATTCAATTATGAAATCTCAATTTCCGATGAGGAGATCGAACAAGTGCAGTTTGATCTGAGGTGAGATTAAGCTAAACCACTTGGCCACAGTTTTAAACAAGAAACAGTGTTTCTTCAATAAGTGTTAATATTTTGAATCAATTTAATATTCACATTATTATTATATTATTATTATTATTATTATTATTATTATTATATTATTATTATTATTATTATTATTATTATTGGAAAGATTGCTGAGCATCAATAGGTTATAATCGTATTTGAAAAGAGGAACGAACTGAGAAAGGAAAGAAATGAATGAAACCGAAAACAAGTGATTAATACGAAATACCGACGATCAAACTGACTCTAAAAAGTTAATAAGTAGAAGCAAAAAAGCAAACAATGACCTAGCAACATGCTTGGTGCTAAAACACGCATCATATATACGTACAGTGCATATTATATAATATCTATGTATATATATAGTTGGTAACTCAATGTTTGCTCGTTTGCTTCTACATATTTATGAACTTTTAAAAGAGTAAATTGATCAATGATATTTCGTAGCTGTCACTTGTTTTTGGTTTATTTGTTTCCTTCCTTGCTCTGTTCCTTCTTCTTTTCTAGCATCTGCCCTCTTTAGTTAAAAAAAATGAGAAGCAATTCATTAAAAAATATATATTTACTTTGCCATGTGACTCTAAACGTTTGACACTATAAACGTTTAACCGATGACAGTGGTAGCAACGGCTATATAGTAAATCATTTCTAACATAATCAAAATATATAATTTCATACTTTTTAAACTCTGAAAAACTTCATTATAAATTATATGGTTTGCCAAATTCCACTGATGAGAAATCACATTACTCTCAATGCGATAAAACCTTTTATAAAAAAGGATTCGTGAATCCAAATTCAAAGTAATTTTAGTTTTCAATTAGTGGTGCCTTTTATAAAATGATTTACCGGACACATTACTTTGATCATAAGCAATGCAAAAGAGGAAAATGTTAAACTGATGTAACTTTCACCGTAGTGACGAGTTACTATAGTAGATTCACATCAACCGTGCATTTGATGTCTAGGCCAGTCCCTTACGACGCTCCTGATTGGCTGTTGATAAGCCAATCACAGGGCTGTAAACTCCCAGTCTCTCTCGAGTTCACATAAGCAGGATATATGTTCCATCTCTCCTGGAGTATACGTCTTTCAGGAGAGATAGAACATACATCCTGCCTATGTGAACTCTCGAGAGAGAGAGACTGAGAGTTTCCAGCCCTGTCATTGGCTTATCAACAGCCAATCAGAAGCGTCGTAAGGGACAGCTGGCCTAGACGTCAAATGCACGGTTGATGTGCATCTACTATAGTCCACACAGGACGGATTAAAAAAAAATTAAAAAATGGAACTCCTTCTGTTACTAAAAGTTCTCTGAGAATGGCTGTCGCCTACTGAACAATTGGCTGGTTGTTGTTATGGAATTGGAAGTAACTTTATACCATTAATATATTCTATTAAACTGTGAACGTGACAGCCGGATGTCTAACACACCATTAGGAAGTGAGGAACTAGTACGCAATCATTCTTAAGAGTTAAGATGGGCCCTATCAATAAAAATATATATATATATATATATATATATATATATATATATATATATATATATATATATATATATATATATATATATATATATAGCTAAATCCACAATGTTGTAAAATCTTTCTGTAGTTTATAAGACATATTTCTTGTACGGCAAATAACATCTTTTTTTTCAGTGAACAAGACCACAGCTGATGGTCGAAAGCTATTATTTGCTGTACAAGAGATATATATTTTATAAAACTATAGAAGGATTTTACATCATTGTGGATTGTAGCCCCATTTACTTAGAGGTACGACATAGTACCTAGCTTCTGCATATTTTGAATGAGGGAGAGAATGGAGAGTGTGTACTTATATGTGTTTATATATATATATTTAATATATATATATATATATATATATATATAATATATATATTATAAATAAAGGTTTTTTGCCACGAAGGAAAAAATGAAAAACGAGTTAGTCGTGGCAAAAAACCTTTATTTATACATAGCATCACGTTTTATATACTTCGTGATCAAGTTATTCATATATATATATATATATATATATATATATATATATATATATATATATAAACACACACAAGTACACACTCTCCCTTTCTCTCCCTCATTCAAACTAAATGAATCACTATGTTTACCTTCAGCGTCATACGCTACCTGACAAAGTTACTAGGCATATTATTTACCGTCTACGACCATCTAACTTTTAAAAAATTCATGAAACAGACCAAGTTAAAAATTCTTGAGAACAAACATCCCAAAATCGTCCCTTGGAACTTTGGAATTCTTTTAATCCAGTGGAAAAAGAAAACTTAGTCACTGTAACTCTTAAAAGTCATCTGAACATCCAGTGATAATCTTTTTCTTTAAACTTTTTTTTTTCTTACTGACGCCATTTATTCAGTTCTCACACAATCCTTCTAAGTCTTAAATGTAACCGTCTAATGAACAGATACTACCACTCGACCCCGACAATGCACAATGGAAATGCATTTAAATTTAAACACTGAGGTATTTGGCTTAATCTGCTTTTATCACATAAAAAAATATATGGATTTTGAATTCAGTGTTGACCCTGAAAAACATATCATAGTAAAAAGTTTTGAGAAAACACTCACCAACTCCAAGATACCACCCTACTCAGTTCCAACAAAATCAGATAAAAATGAAATATTGACATCTAAATTGACCCGACTTCATAAACAGACCAAAGTAATTAATGTTCAGAGAAAGACTGACCTACAGCCTGAATACAGAGCTATCATGTCTCATTAAAATCAGGGAAAATTCAACGCTGATTTTTAAATTGTCCTGTGACATTCGAAAATAGGTCAGAACAAAGACAACTCACGCGACAACGTCGACGGTGGCTTCTTCTGAAAACGAGTGGCTTTTAAATTCATAGAACAATAATTATAATCATCGATACAATGTATCGATACAAAGTATCTTCAAAATCCCGGAGAAAAAAAAAAGAATATTTCAAATAACATTAATAACGCACAAGATAAACTGCAAAAAAAAAAAAAAAAACGATGTAGTCGAATGGTAATAATACAACAATCGTTTTACTAAATATAACGGGACAGTTCATAGGATAGTGTTCAATATAAATAAAGGGCCGAGGACGAAAAACGTTTACAAACACCGAATCTGCAACACACTTTCATATTCGGAATTTAAACACAACCGTAAATTAAATCTAAAAAGTACAGAGATCATAGGAAATTAGTGGCCAGCTAATTCTGTCATCTATTATTCATACCTTCCCAGATTTTTTTTTATAAATAAAAAGGCTTTCATTAATTTAGATGATTAGAAAGTTTTCACATCGCCCGCCTTTGGAAGGTGAAGTTCGGTCAGGACCCCGCAGCTGATTGGTTTAGGGCTTTCTCCGTCTATAAAGGGGAAGTACAAGTGTCTACCTGGGTCAAGGAAAAGGGCGTGTGGGCTGGCTGGCTGACTCTTGGAGGAATAACGGGCTGACTCGCCCATGAAGGCTTATTGAGAACCCGAAGGCTGGGCTCTGTAGCGCCACTCCTGTCAAAGGGGGAAAATTCGCTAATATATATATATATATATATATATATATATATATATATATATATATATATATATATATGATGTACGTATAACTGAATCACGAAAGTTTGGAACGTGATAAATCCATAAATAAAGGTATAACCCACGAAGGAAAGATAAACAACGGAGTTTCTGCAAGGTCTTTCGACTCGACGTCCTTTACTAGCAGACAAACCAGTTTGTCTGCGAAATAAAGGACGTCGAGTCGAAAGACCTTGCAGAAACTTATTTGTTTATCATTCTTTCGTGGCTTATACCAATTTATATATATATTATTATTATATATATTTATATTATATATATATAGACGGAGAAGAGCCCTGAACCAATCACCTGCTGGGTCCTTCTGACCGAACTGTACCTTCCAAAGGTGGGCGATGTGAAAACGTTCTAATCATCTAAATTAACTACAGATATTTTGATTTTTTTTTCTTCTTTTTACATAAACCCGGGAAGGTATCACTGATAGATAACAGAATTAGCCGGCCACTATTTTTAGCTGGCCACTATTTTCCTATGATGTCTGCATATATATATATATATATATATATATATATATATATATATATATATATATATATATATATATATATATAATATATCATGCATGCTGATTAGTCTTTCTCAACAGCTACTCATTGTTCATATATATATATATATATATATACATATATATATATATATATTATATATATATATAATATATTATATCGAGATAGAGAGAGAGAGAGAGAGAGAGAGAGAGAGAGATTTGAAGAGAGAGAGAAGAGGAGAGAGAGAGCAGATCTCTTCTCAAAATAAATTGAAAATCTTCGCGTAAAACAAAGTGAAAATGCTGAATGAAAACTGTACTCGAAAGACTTATAGAAATAAACAAATTTCAAACTGAATAGTTAATTTTGCTGGAAAATTAAGCTAGAGGCAAAAAGCGCCGTTATATTAAAGAAAACGAAATGACAACAGAAAACGAAGGTCAAGGGAAACTAATACAATCTATTCCGTTTCATTTGCCAAGTTAAAAATAAAGCATGTACTATGTGATCATGTAATACATATTATGTCTGTTCATATACACACATATATACTATATGTAATTGTGTGTATGTATATATATATATATATATATATATTTATAATCTCAATTTATAACCAAGTAATTCATTAAATGATCGTATGTGTATTTACGTATGCATGCAAACATACAGGAGTGCTTATTTATACATACATGTATGAATGTCTAATTATGTATACACGATTTGAGTACAAACATACGCGGATCAATGATATGGACATGAGAATATTATGATTCAAGGCTCCGAACTGCATGAAAATCTGAAATGAAGCATAATCCACGAGTTCAAGCTTTAATCTTTCCCCGACACCGAGTCCAAGAGATAATTCTCCCTCGGGTATCTAATTAATCATCTTGACCATAACTTTTATATTAGTAACATTACGACTATGGCTCATTAGTGTCGATTTTCTTAAAAAAATTACGAAGTGAAAATTAGCCACCTTTACCTGACCATCGAGGATAAAATGTTCTTAATGCGCCCGAATATCGAAGTTTTTGCTTAATTCACCAATATAATTTTGCTCGAATATGCAAATTCCCGAAATGGTAAGAAGGTCGATCAATCGACTGCATTTATTTGAAAAAAAAAGCTGTTTGGAAACTAAGCTTCATGAACACAGAGATTCTCAGACAACAGCTGTTTAATGAGATGTACACAAGTCATACCCAGTCCGAAGGCCTCTTTTGGCGCACTGCGCTCTGCCTTTTGTTTTACTAACTAAAGTATATCTATCACACTTATTGGCATGCCGTTCAACTCAGGACTCTCAAGAAAAGGCTCGAAAATTCCATGCGCTAGTTATTCACATTATACCTGTTGTGTATAATACAATTCATCTTCACTTTCAAATACTCTGAATATACAAGTTCTTATTTGCCAGCACAGTACAACTGAGATCATTTCCAGGTGTAAGGTACGTACACCCAATGAATTCATTAAGACCCACCTAGGCTAGGGGCTGTACCATGGCCTTCCACTGTTTTTGGTTATAATCTTTTCTATGTTCGTCCACTTCCGTATATTTCCTTAGCTTACTCATTCTTTTGCCATCTTTATCATTAATTGCATGATAAGTAAATACGCCGAATTCTCGTTGTTGCTAATAGAATTATTTGTCTTTCCTTTTACTCCTTCCACGAAATGTAAGAGTAATAATTAACAGACTAATGATAATGACGACGATGATGGTAACGCGCGTCGCCTCCTGATAAAAATTCAAACTCATGCTACTTTAAATACGATGCTTACATTTTGCCTCGTTTGTGAGACATACTCATACGTGACATTACTTGGAAATATCAGTGCTCTAACACAACCTCATTATCAAATGAAGTTCTCATACCTAACCAGGCTTACAATACAAGTTTCCAGGTTTCTTTCGTTTCCCTTCTACACAATTAATCCCATTATCTATATCAAGGTCAATTCAAGCTTCCAAAATTGTCCTTTTCTATGCCCGACCTATTTCCCATGATAAATTTCGATAGTTTTCCCAAATAATAATTCTTTTTCATTTACTTTTATGAAAAAAAAATAACTATTCATTTAGTTTTTATAAAAAAAAATAACTTTTCATTTAATTTTTACAATAACTGACTTTTCATTTATTATAAAAATAAGAAATACAATTGAAAATTATACGGCACTTTGAATTGGTAAGAATTTACTTAGAATTATACAGCGGCACATTTTCATATAGCAATCAAGCCTCGATGATTTACAACAAAAAGGTATGATTATTATTTCTTTTAATTACCAAATTTATGAATGTTTAAGCAAAGTGGCATCACGTGCTGTAGTAGTCGTAGCGATATTAATGATGATATCCGGAGCTGAGAAATAAGGAGAGAGAAATAAGAAGAAGAAAAAAAAAAAAACTGTTGACCCAACAGGTGTTCGTTCACCCTTCTCGTGTGACGAAGTTTCTCACAAGTCGTTATCTAATAAGGACCCACCACCAGCTGACCAATCACAGCCAGAGTAAAGAGCTCCAGCATCGGGTTGACGATCGTGAGTAAATAATGCAAAATTCACATAATTTCAAAAACTCCCTCGCCTGAAAAATAACTAAGACACGGGTAGCAAGTCTAAGACAGGAAGTCTGTTGAAATCTGCCAACAAATATCACCACACTTACATGAGTGTGTAAATATGCAAGTTTATATATATATGTGTATATATATATATATATATATATATATATATATATATATATATATAATATATAGATAGATAGATAGATAGATAGATAGATATAGATATTCTACGAATATTCTGGCTGTGCATCTACTAGTGCGCTAGAATTTTAGAGCTAAGTGGTAAATCTATTTTTCGAATGTACCCAAGTGCCACTGACCTTCATTATCATCTCACGGTCAAAACAGTTAACAAGCTTGAATATAATGGGATTCAAAATTCAAATGCGTGCATTGGCGTGGAAATGGAAGGGAATAACAACGTTGTTACCTGGCCGGTCATACAGCTCAAACGAACTGAATATATTATGCTGCGCGTCATACAAGGGACGAACATTGATCATTCGCGAGTCTCTATATTAATATATATGGTAACTAAAGGATAATATCTGAACCAACACATCTGGCGTATCGATTTAGGTAGAAGTCAATTCATAATGAAATACAGGTACGCACAAGTCACAAATGAGAGAAAAACAGAAATAATTCTACATTTCTATCTATTTATTCACTCGCTCACACACACACACACACACACACACACACACACACACACACACACACACACACATATATATATATATATATATATATATATATATATACATACAAACAAACATGTGTGTGATATATAATACATGCATACATATATACTATACACTATATACACGTACATATATATACTATATATTTAACTAAATAAAAAATATAAAAGAAACAAAAGAAATGTACCAACCTTTTGGTCTGATCTCTCATCAATATGCACTGGCAAATCAATAAAGCCAAAATGCATACGCATGCCGTTTCCAAAACCGGTCAAACCAACAGCAATGACGCTTGAAGGGGTCACCGTCTTATTAGTGACGATGCAAGACGCAGGCATCCAAATGATCGCACATCAACTTGAAAAGCCTAATAAGTGAGAGCACGACTTCTTCAGTTTTTCTCTCAGTATTGTTAGACACTACTGGCAAGAGCATCGCCGCGTAGGTGCACCAAAGCGAGCGTTACACAGCAGTGTAACTATCAGTGTCCACAATTCGTAACCCACAATGTGGGACACCAGGTGTGTCCTGATAAAATAATGGCAAACTTCGTGTCATATATAGTTCAAGGACGCCAGCGTCTGAAAACAGAACGTATTTTACGCAATCCACAATCTAAAATACACTTACTGGCTAATTCACACATGTATTTGATAACACACGTACATACTATTTCCTACAAGAGCATAGATAAAAAATTAGATAATTGACCTAAATAATGCCAATATAAGTAAGCTCATCGAAACGTTTCTTCATCCCCGCCTCACCTACTCAGATTAAATCGTGTTTGCCTTGCTAAATGCAAAATGAAAATAAAACACTGAACCAAACCATTGCGCATCAAATGGCTATGACCTATTTACATTACAATGTCTGCTATTGCAAAGAGTTCTCAAGGAAATTATGGCTGCGAGCATTTCTCTGGTGTCAACTACTTGAGAGTTCCTTTTACCACAGATTTTTGGACAAGATATTTACTGATTATGTCTTTGGTTAAGGTTGTCTGAGTCTGCACTTTAGCAACATTGCTTAATAAATATACGAATGCTTTTTTAAGATATCCGCGAAGTTCATGGGAACTTTTCGTAATATTATGGCCAGGATTTTTTACAGTTTCGTTTAGAGTCACTGCCACCATTATGTTCTTCGTAATCCTTTTAGTGGTCTTCTGCGTATCAGAGAGAAAACGACAGCTTTCGTCTCTGTGAAGAAAAAAAAAGTCTAATAGACAGTATATTGCGAATAACCGAGCTAATCACTTGCTTCGTGATAAAACATAAATGACACACAATATGCACTTGATTTTCGTTTGATCACAATGTACTACGCAAATTAATAAAAAAATTAATAAGGGATAAGATTTTTGTTTTGATGAGAACTTACATCACAGTTCTTGACACGCGCGAACTTCAATTTGACGAGAAATAGCTTCTTCATCTGCTCCGTGATTGTCCATAACGAGTGTGTGTGTGTGTGTGTGTGTGTGAGTGAAAACAGATTTTAAGTAAAAATATGTTTTAATGATATGACAACATCTAAACTAATGGACAGGAAAAGGTGGGTATAGGATACCCAATTCTCTGCCCCTGCTTGACACAAAACACGGGAGACAGACACTGATGGGCATTTGGTAATCCATGAGTGTTACATCTTCCAAGGCCTCTTGCAATTTCTTCGAAAGAGGCTTTGAAAAGGAGTTTCACTGGACAACCAAGGGTAGGATAACTTTCCCATTTCTAACCGGGTGGATGGGTAGCGGTCTTGATTAGGTGTCAAACCACCTGATTTTAGTTTACTGTCCGTTCTGAACCTCGTTTTCGTCAAATGCAGCTAATAAAATAAAATTCGCTTTCGGATATCATTACCGAAAAATATATTTTATGCCCTGAATACTGCGGATTGCTTATAAAATTATTTAGTTATTTAACACTTATCAACAGTATATGTTCCGTAGATTATAAGCCGGACCAGACTAGAATTTCAATATATTCAAATGTCGGTGATGGTTGCAATTACCAATCTCATCATACTTTCTAAAGCCTATCCTTTTCAAACATCATGCCACACTGATTTCTGTCGCTACTGCTGCCAGCACAGACCATTAGTACCATCTGAAAACAAGAAAGCACTACAAAATAAAATGAATGATTTCCTACAATTTCCTGTAACCAAAGCTATCACTAACACTTGGGAAAAAAATCCTAACAATTTATTATCACAGGCCGTCTTCGCAAAGCAAGAAAATCTAGTCTTCAACATTCTGACTTTAATAATCTTGAGTCAGTCAACAATCTCTCGATCGGAGCATCGAATGTAAACAAGCGAGGGCAAACAACGGCGCACGAGATGGCACACACACGGCGCCACCTAAAATTATTTGTAGAGCCAAAAATATTCCATTCAAATCAGGAAGGAAAAACAAACGAGAGTTATTCCGATAAACAAAATCAACGGTTTGGCAGCCAATGCAAACGAAGGGTATTCCAATCGACGAGTAAACAGAAACAAACACAATGTCGTACGTGCGCGCGTAATTAGGTTTCATCAACCTATTACAAAATGGCGAGAGAGCTATAGAGTTGTTTGTGAAGAAGATTTTGACACTGAAACACCTTAAAACTGCAGTCAGTGTTGCACTTCTTTTTAAACAAATACTCGTGACAAACACACACTCACACGCACAGAAAAAGGGAGGAAGATAAAACCAGACGAATCTTTAAAAAAAAAATAAAAAGTACCTCGGTCCTCAAACAATCATTTGCCATCTTGAAGTAAAAGATATTACGACGAAAGATTCAATCTTCATTTTAAATAAATCAAAGTTATTTAATTTCGCGAGAGATTCAAGAGAGTTTTTTTTTCTAAAGTACGGCATGATGTCAAGTATCTATATATTCCACTGTCACTGTGCGAATGCAGGTTATATACATATATATATGTACATGTATATGTGTGTGTGTATGTGTATATATATATATATATATATATATATATATATATATATATATATATATATATATATATATATATATCTTATTTGAAAAAATTAGTGGATTATTTAATTACTACATAAGCTGATTTTTTTTAACTTGATGGACGGACACTTACTAAGAAAACATAAAGAGTGAGCAGACCAACATCCTCTGTACAATTCAAAACGTGCTGAAATCTTTACTACGAGCGGGAAACCACGAAGACAACACATTTGTTGGGAAGACATGTGCATTATATTAGTCAGAACCTTCAAATGTAATCTGGGTCTTAATCTAACACGAAAAATGAAAAGGCTTATTCTCTACTGCCAGAGAAAACGAAATCGATCTATACGAGTAACTGTTTTTCTTTTATTAACCCAAAAAGATAAGTATGCACGATAAACGATTAATACAATAATTTTACAGGTTACAGGAAATTTATAGAAATTATTATATAATAATTTTGTAATAAATAAATACACTGACGATAGACTCCGATTGACTGATAAATTAAACAAGACACGTATGAATGTTAAGAAAATACGGTAAAAAGGATTCGAAATGTGATTTGGTTAAAAAATCAATCTTGTTTTGCAGATGTCCATACAATTTAACACTTGCAATCACACACATGTAATATACAATTATGCACATAACACTTACCACCGCATTTAATATAAATACTATATACGCCCAATTAACTGACTCACTACGTAAATGGTTATCATCTAGAGAAGAACGATATGGCGCAAACAAACAAATATGATAAAACAATTGCGAAAGAGATATATATATCTCCTCCAAGGTTGAAAACATACTGACACAAATGGAAATGATTATAAGTTATACACCTGGTACGTGATATCGCTGAGCGACCTTTGGTAGTTACTCTCATTTTACTTTTGAAAAACTTTTCCCAGTTTAAAACGACGAATTTCAGACGGAATATAAGAACTGCTCTCATTATCATAAAATTGATGAGTATAATAATCCACCTAGTACAAAATACGATAACTAGATTTTTTTTGTGTGTGTGAAGAAAAGGCGCACAGGTCAACAACAGATACTGGATTTTTCTATGCAATTCCCAATAAAAATAATATAAGGCTCAGTTTATACAAACTCCAAGCACTAAATTTTTCGCATTTTTAACTATTAAGAAGGACGGAAACAAAGAGGACTAATTCTGAGCAGATTACAGAAGTTCAAGATTATCTGAAGAGCCAGGAAAAGGGTTAAAAAGAGGGAGACTGATTGATCGGATTTTTTTTTTATTTACCTGGCGTCCTCTAAAGAAAATTTCATGTCTAAAGCATCATTGGTAAAAGGTTCGATTATTTTCCAAAGGATTTTGGAATGTCTGTTTGGTTTACGATAGAAGAAAATGCAGAAATTCCAATTTCCCTAAAAAAAAAAAAAAAAAAAAAAAAAAAAAAAAAAAAAAAAAAAAAAAAAAAAAAAAAAAAAAAAGCGGGAAACAAGAAACTTTTGCTCTTTACCCCCAGAACGTGACTGGCCTTCAATGAATTTTAAATGCAAATCGACCCTTGGGTTTTGTGAAACAGACTTGCACACACGGACACAAAAACGAGACGAAAAAAGAACACAAATTAAAGAATTAAAGACTGGGGGGTGAATCAAGAAAAAAAAAAAAAAACATTCCCGAAGTCGAGCAAGAATTAGACAATAAATTCTGCAAAATAAGGTCAGTCAGAGACAAATAAAACAAAGCTTAAGTTCATTACTGCAGACATGTAGAGCCTGTGCAACCATTCCAGAATAGGCATATGTGTACGTTTTTAGAGAGAGAGAGAGAGAGAGAGAGAGAGAGAGAGAGAGAGAGAGAGAGAGAGAGAGATTGTAAGCCACCACCACAATACCGCCTATCTATCCATATCAGCCCTGCTAATCAGACAGTTTATGGAAGTCGGGCACTCGAGAGTCAGACTGTTTCATAACCACACAATTCTCCCGTGGAATGTTTGTTTGTTTGTAAGGTGTTTTTATGTTGCATGGAACCAGTGGTGGTTATTAAGCAACGGGACCAACGGCTTTACGTGACTTCCGAAACACGTCGAGAGTGAATTTCTATCACCAGAAATACACACCTCTGACGCCTCAGTGGAATGCCTGAGAATCGAACTCGTGGCCACCGAGGTAGCAGGCCAAGACCAGCCGACCACACCACTGAGGCGCTTCCCGTGGAATGTGTCATTTTCAGCCCTCTTATCAATCTACATCAATTACCCTTCTTTATAATTAATTATTTGTCATTACTTCAGAAGAGAATCACCAGTTGAGAAGAGAAATAAGAAAAAATCCCAAGCAGATAAATCATTTACCAGAGTCAACATTTACCACACGAGAAAGGAAGCCCTGTTAACCCAAAGAATGTTGTGTGATACAACAAGAAATATCAAGAGCTCTGGTTATCGCCTTACTGCCTTTGGAGAAACAAAAACAAACATAAACGCCGAATAAGAATGTAAACACTCGCTAAGGATAGGGCTCAGATCGCAAATTCGAAAATAATGATTTTTATATCTATCTATTTGTACAATTGCATATATATATATATATATATATATATATATATATATATATATATATATATATATATATGAATAATTATCACACCGAACCGTGATCCATTTATATATCAATTCAAGCTACAAATGTCCTTTAATATCTAAATTCACTTTACCTCCCAAATGATATTTTCATATATGTACCGAAGGGGAATTTTTAATTGATAATAATTTCGTCCCCCCATGGGATCGAACCACCGTCCAAGTGGACGGGGACGAAATCAGGACAGTCAGTGACGCTATCCAATCAGCCAACAGAGACGCTTGAATTGATATATATATATATATATATATATATATATATATATATATATATATATATATATATATATATACATACATACATATATATACGTATATATACATATATATGTATATATATACATACATACATAATGTATATATATAATGTATACTATATTTATTACCCTCATTTGTATGTTTATGTAAACATACTTCACGTGCTTATTTTACTAAACATTTAAGCGAGTAGAAAAGATGGGAGACAAAAACGACCATGGACCGGAAAGACTATAAACGGATTGACTCCTGAAAATGTAAATGTTTGAGTAAATTATATACTTTCACAAGGCTAAATTCACTATCAAAGATAGAAGTTATTCAGGATAAAATCCACGATTTCTCAGGGAAGAGAGCACACGGTCCACTGACCTGAAAAAATCTTCTTTCGTATCAGCTGAATGGCAGCAGTCATGCGTGTTAGGAACCCATAGACGTACAGTTGAAATCCAATGATACCTACGAGTGTGATATCTATTTTTGTATACACCATCTACGAAAATGCTGAACATATTTTCTACGTATTTGGTTATATAAGAAAAACGCTCTTACACAATAATATCAACAATATTTAAACAGAATATATATCTACCTATCTATTATGTATGTATGTATACACACACACACACACACATATATATATATATATATATATATATATATATATATATATGAATGTATGTATATATATACAAGTATAACATATAATATATAACACACACACACAATATATATATCATATATATATATATATATATATATATATATATATATATATATATATTGTGTGTGTGCGCGCGTGTGTGCACCAAAAAGGCAGATACCAGAATCTAAGCTCTACCTTGGGTTTAAATACCTTTCTTCAGGGTTCTTCCCATCCACCAGAGATCGACCAACTCAAGAGGAAGAAAACCTCTTGAAAGCGATTGGATTCCCTACTTTGTAAGGGTTAACGAGGTTATAATGAACTCCCGTCTCACCACATTTCTATAGTACGCCAGGCAGCCAACCAACGACCACCACTCGGGAGGTGAGTGGTTGGTTAGACGAGGACTAGCAATGAGAGATGGATGGGTAGGGGCGCGGGGGGGGGGGGGGGGGGATAAAGGCCTGGGAGGGAGGGAGGAATCTTGAGGACGTCGCTCGGTAGTCCTCGACGACGTTGGACGGAAAAAGAGGAATGGGGAAAGGGATGAGGTAATTCGAGATGACAAACATGGAGGAGAAGGGTCGGTTATAGGGGAGGGGCAGCGTACTCTTGAGGCTTACAAGAGACAGACCATTAAGGTGAGGAAAGGAGAAGGAGGAATGGTTGCTCTGCCGAAGGAAGACGAGCGGCGGAGTTACAAGAATGCTCAGGCACCTGGAGTTTCCTCGAGATTCGGTGGTCATAACGAGTACTGTTATTATGATCACTATTATATCATTATTATTCCTTATGTTTACACATTCATTTGAAAAAAGGCTGAAAGGCGCATTTACTGGATTTGCCTCGCTAACTTTCACAGGACACGAAGCCAGTTATTTAATAAAACAGAAAACAAATGATGAGAATTTGACAATTGCTAAAAAATTGACACAAACTCCAGAAATAAAACCAGATTTTGCAAACATCGTGCAGGCGGTGATGATTTCCTGTTTTGACTTTCAGGTATAATAGTACCCACTGGGGGTACCACACAAATGCTGAAGCTACCCAACCCACCGATGGTACGTATGAAGTTTGGTTTTCAGATGTATCAAAACAATAGATTTTTAGAATAAACTTTAATCTTAGCGTAACGACAGACATAACAAGTAGAAAATGCGCCGAAGGAACTGAGGCGGAATCGAGTTTTCAGTACAGCTAGTAAAGCTGTATGAAACTCTCAGCTACGGTCCATGAAACTCTCAGCCGAGGCCCATGTAACTTTCAGCCTGTGTTGTAGGTGCCAGACGCAAGATCATGGCTACCTTTAACCTTAAATAAAATTAAAACTACCTAATCTAGAGGGCTTTAACTTGGTATGTTTGATGACTGGAGGGTGAGTGATCAACAAACGAATTTGTAGCGCTCTTGTCTCAGTAGTTTTTAAGAACTGAAGGCAGACAGAAAAAGTGCTGACGGACAGACAAATAGCCATCTCAATAGTCTTCTATTACAGAAAACTGAAAAGCCGGACAGGAAGACAGGCAGACGGATCAACTACTAGAAGTTCTAGTATGGTACCGAAGGTCTCGACTCAAACAAAAATACATTCATTATACAGCAGCAAGAAAACGAACACTATCCAGCATTCTCTTTTTTCCGTAACTCTTCGACATAAAGCACAAAGACTTGCATCAACATCCTTAAATGACATAATTTCACAGAAATAACCTAAAAAGAATGTTTTGACTTTCAACGTGTGAACGTTTGTTAAGTTTCGTAATTTAAAGATAAAACATTTTGAGGCAGGGACTCCTCATTTGGGGTAAAAGCCTTGTCAGTTTCTGACTAATCTAATTCCTTTTCATATCCATAACTCTGAAATATATTAGTTTTATTTCTGTCTATCCAACAGATGTCACAAGACAATATTCTCACAATTTCCACGAATAAGTATTTGGTCTTGATGATTGTTGTGAATATGCACCGAAACTGGCTCTTTGGGAGGGTAGGTACCTATCAGCGTATATTGAATATACCGGTGTTCTCATGGAAAATGGAAAATGACCCATGCTATAACCTAATATTTGAAGTTCATGCATGAGTATATACACACTTTTGAGTTTATCCTTATATTAAAGATGCAGTCAGGCGTTGCCAATAACAACTGATGTCCAAAATCAACTGCAAATGTTTCTAATAAATCTCTCTCTCTCTCTCTCTCTCTCTCTCTCTCTCTCTCTCTCTCTCTCTCTCTCTCTCTATCTCTCTCTCTCTCTCTCTCTCTCTCTCTCTCTCTCTGTGAACTATACAGCAAATAAAAAGACAAAAAAAAATATGTAACTGATTTGCTTACCATGTTTGCCAGTTTCAAAATGGATAGAAAAAAAATCCATTCTAATCCTATAATGGGTAGAAATGCAACGAGTGCATTCCTTTTAAATCTAATTTAAGTTTTCTTAGGCTAAATTGCTTTCTGAAGATATAGCAAGTAACAAAAACACTATTATCATCGGGACATGCTTTATCTCTTCTCCATACTTTCTTATTAGCTTAATTGTAACTTCTTCTCTGATCATCTACATGTTGTGCTAAATACTGACAGGTAAAGGTCATTAAAGGCTTACTACACTCCTTGCATTCCTGTCTTTGTATCGTTGTCTTATTAAATACTGTAAGTTACAGGTAATTAGAACTGTTTATGCCTCGCACTTTATTCTCTATCTCCTTCATTTCCAAAATATTCAGACCTTACTTTCCACACGAAGTCACAAATCCATGCAAAAATTTGCAGGTGAGTGGAGCAATGGCATACAAAGATACGAAACCTTAGTTATTTTTGGTTGATACACAATCAAACTTGAAATACACAAAAAATAAAACACATACACACACAAACACACACACACATATATATATATATATATATACACATACATACACACAATTATACACAGACGATCACAAACAAACATGCATGTATAATTGCATGTTACTCCGAGGTCAATTGAGTGAATCTGATATTAAACGACATTTATATCTTACGTAAATATATTTATTCTTTATTTATAAAATATACGAGCTTCATGGGAAGTATTAAACTGCGCTGGAACCTGGCACTGCCCGTCATGTCACCCTACCTACCCCACCCCCACCCAAGGCGGACAAGCAGGTTTTTCAGGGGAATGGATGTGTGATGTCTCGACTACCTTCCTGATCCCCTATCTAGCACTTTTGTTTATAAAGCACAGCACGTCAAGGTGGAAATGAATAAAAAGCTATTATATAGCAAAGCGCGTAAAAAGTTTCAAAAGAAAATCAAGTGATTAAGTGTAGTCAGGAAACTCATCTCAGTATTAAAAAAACAAAAATGACTCACTACTCGAGTGAGTTCTGTATGATAAATTACCTTTCACTCTGGAATGCAGAGAACACCTGTAAATGGCAAAAGATGTACCAGCAGCATTCTGAAATTAGATTTTTAAGTGAGAATACATCAAACGTATGTACATGTTAAATGCAATTTTCACACCTTTCCTTTTTCCTACTGCTAAAACTGCAAATTACAGTTCTTTTCAAGATTATGCGCTTTTTGCGACTCTCTCTCTCTCTCTCTCTCTTTCTCTCTCTCTCTCTCTCTCTCTCTCTCCTCGTCTCTCTCATCTCTCTTCTCTCTCTCTCTCTCTCCTCTCTCTCTCTCTCTCTCTCTCTCTCTCTCTCTCTCTCTCCTGTTCTGAAAGTCAGTTTTCTACTAACATCACTGACAGCATTTATCTCAGAAAAGCCACTGATTGGAATATTTTTAGTCTGTCAATGGGGCAAATGAGAAAAAAAGCAGTATATAAGGAATTATTATTGAAAAATTTTAATTTCTTATCTTTATCCCTTTATCACCTATATATCACTATATATATAGATATATATATATATATATATATATATATATATATATTATATATAATATATATACACACACACACAAAGTTGCGGTAACAAAACGTAATTCTAATTTGAATAGTTCTGGAGAGAATCTGATCTACAATGAATTGCTTCATCAGTGGGGAGACGAGAGCCTCGTCGACGCCCGCCCGTTTTGATGGTATACATTTTTGACAGCATAAGCACACACGTCTAGATTTCTCTCTTTCCTCTTCTTTCCCTCTACCCGACCCCTAGCTGTGACCCACAACAGTCGTCTTACAACTATTCCAATTCACTGCATAGGACAACAGAGGCAACATTGGATTTTAGGAAAAGTGCCCTTCTTATCAGCTAACTGTTGCACTAAATACTGACAGCTGAAGGTCATTAAAGGCTTACCCTCCTTGCATTCCTGAATTTGCTTCCTTGTCTTATCAAATATTGTAAGTTATTGATAATTATAACTGCTTACGCCTCGCGCTTTATCCTCTTCTTCATTCATTTCCAAAATATTCAGAGTCCTTACTTTCCAAACGAAGTCACAAATCCATGCAAAACTTTGCAGGTACGTGAAGCAACAGCATACACAACCTTATATTTTATTAATTTTCGTCTCACACATTCATCCATACTTCTGGTTCAAAGCTCGAACACGGGTCGTTCTTTTATTGTTTGTTTGTATGGTGTTTTTACGTTACATGGAACCAGTGGTTATTCAGCGACGGGACTAACGGCTTTACGTGACTTCCGAACCATGTCGAGAGCGAACTCTATTACCAGAAATACACATCTCTAACACCGAAATGGAACGCCCCAGAATCGAACTCGCGGCCACCGAGGTGCCAGGTCAAGACCATACCGATCACGCCACTGAGGTGCTCGTCATTTTATGAGGTACACCTTTTCATCGGCTTGGTCGCTTCCAGTCCCTCTACATGACCAAACCACCGCAAACTCACCTTCTCACCTATGCCAACCATTCACATATTCGTATCTCTAAGCTTCTCCCTCTTTCAATCCTCCACACTGCACACATAAGACAAGGACAATTTCTC
>NC_061096.1:16158549-16173549 GCF_015104395.2 Macrobrachium nipponense
GTTTTAAATTTCTATTAACAAATCATTTATTGATCTCGAAGTTCATTTGAACGGGTTTAACATATTCTATTTACGAAAGTTTTTTAGTCTTCTTACCTTTTTGCGGCAATATTTCATGTCTTTCAACTCTGTAGACGTTAGTGAACTTATTGTAGTCGGTAGGAACCCCAGGATATTCGTTTTACAATATCTTGACTTTTGGAAGTCCAATTCTTAGTAGCTTTTCTTCTGAGAGTAGTTCAATTCTTCCAACTCTCCTTGTGATGAACAGGCTACTCTTATTTCACTGTTGCGCAAAGGACGAGATACTAAGATACTATATGTGCGAATGAGAATACAACAACAAAGGTGTTAACCTGAAAAAACAATATTACTGCCAAGTCGGCTGTGCCTGCAGTGTGCCCGTTTGTAATGACATCAAACGACAGACTGGAAAATCTGCCGGCTGTAAATGAGTTTAGCATCCAGAGAGAAAATCATTTTTACGTGACCTGTCCACGTTCCACTTGTTGGAAGTTCGTCATTTAGTTAATTAAACATTCTGTGAGAGTGTGCCGTAAGTATGATTATAAAAGCTGTCCAATTTAAAGCTGCAACCATTTCAGTTCACTGGCACATTGATGAATATACCTGCCTTGTATGTACCTAAAACCGTGCTTACCCGGCAAAATTAATGAAGAATACTTAGAAAACAAGCTGTACAGATAAGACAAAAGTAAACCATCATAAGAAAATGATTCTTTACTTAAAATAAATCTTTAAATCATAAGTGGAATAAATAGGAGAGTATTTCCGAGGAACAATGAATCCACAAGATAAAACATCTTCTAATGGAAGGGAACCAAACTACCTGTGAAGAAATGACTACCAATGGATCTTGGCTTCAATGCCGGGTAGCAAATTCCCGAGATGCAAGCTACTATTGCACCGACTAAGGCACATCGAAGGCAAGATAAGTTAATTATTTCCCTATATGGACATTTATCAAGTTAATACACAGATTAGGGCAAACATGTGGTATATATATATATATATATATATATATATATATATATATATATATATATATATATATTCTAATGAATATCCATATACTTTATTCGGTAACTGTGACACCAACCAAGGTATAACGAAATTTCTCTTTGACTGGTCTCCGCTTGGTGTCATTTAAAAGATTTTTTTGCTTGTTTTAACATGTTTAACAATAAAAGAACAGAAATAAAAAGGATAAATACCGATTTGAAGTTGGACAAAAACTACCATTTCTATGCTTTGCTATGTAGAAAGTATTTGCTATAGAAAGGAATAATTTTTCTTTTTTCACAGAATGAATTTCCCGAACAATTCCTTTTGTAATAATATAAAGTCGACTGTTATATAGTTCAGCCAATGTGCAATAAAGCATAACAATACATAAATTTTTGACAGTAAGGCTACATCGGTGTTTTATGAATAACTCATGAATGGTTTCAATCCAGTTGGGCAAAGATTGCCCTCTTGAGGATCTCTGATTGGTAATCACAATTATGCTGATATACTTCGTGACAGGGTACTGATGCCATTCTGCGTGTTTCTCCTCTATTCTCTATAGCTCTCCGCCAAGCTACAACCCTCAAAATTCCACTAACAACTAAGCGCTCAATCAACACCCTGGATTAGCCAGATTTTTTATTTTTCAGGAATACACTCACCTCTCACCCAGTTTATGGGATAAAAGTACAATCACATGATAACATGTGCTATGAGAGAGAGAGAGAGAGAGAGAGAGAGAGAGGAGAGAGAGAGAGAGAGAGAGAGAGAGAGAGAGAGAGAGAGATGCAAACATGAAAAAGTTTGCCGTTTAATAAAAAGAAAATCTCCAAAAAGGAAAATAAGGAAAAAAATAAAAAATGATGCTGTAGGGACAGTGATAAAGATAATTAACGTTTAAAGTAAAGGAGACATGAAGGTTCATATATATATATATATATAATATATATATATATATATATATATATATAATATATATATATATATATATATATAAAAGGGTCCAGTGAAGAATATTTTATTATAGAACGTTTCATACTGCTTCAGAGTACATCTTCAGCCTGTAATTATAAAATTGAATTAATATTTAAACAATACATTAAGACTAAAATATCAAGATAATAAGTTAATTAAAAACCTTAGAGAACATTTAAAACAAACAATAGACTAAAACTTTAAGAAATATGTAATTAAAATTTACAGAAACATTTAAAACAAATAATGAGAGGACAAGTATATATATATATATATATATATATATATATATATATATAATATATATATATATATATATATATATATATATACACATATACATTATTATTAACAACATAAATTACTACCTGCAGTGATTCGAATGAAGCAAAACATGAAGCGTACTTACAAGAAGTCACTACAACTAAAGATTGCAGTAAATAAAAAAACTGAAAAAAAGAGAACACTACAACAATTATCTTCTAAGAATATGGAGCTCTGAGCTGGAACTGTAAATGTTGGAAAAGTGATGAATAGATTGGTTTAATAAGATTACTAAGATGGGTAAGGTAATTTGGATATGAATGTAGTTCAAATACGTCAAGTAGAATGAAAAATTACTTCCTCTCTTTTTCTATAAAAACAAACATACACAAACCGGGGTACAAACAGCCACACATGAGTAGGCAAGCATACAAAACTTCGTCATACAGAACCCAAGTTCAGAATAAGCGCCGACACTCTCAAACTATTCTATACACAGACGAAAATCAGAATACATGAAAGCTAGTATTTGAACACATATCCTCATTTCTAGGACACAAATAAAAAGCTACGACCATTATTTGTTTACCAGGAACATAATTTACTGGGACGATTTCCTCCTGTTTCATCAGGGCTTACTGGAAGTGCTGTCGCACATAAGGCCAACATAACAAGGTCTTTATTTCAAAAGCTTTTCTTTTATAACTGGAGGTTGGGTCACACATGTCATACACAACAGTGCTTATGAGAGAGAGAGAGAGAGAGAGAGAGAGAGAGAGAGAGAGAGAGAGAGAATGTGCTGCTATTTCCAAGAAGTACATACAGACAGACGCACAAACACACACACACACACACACACACGAGAGAGAGAGAGAGAGAGAGAGAGAGAGAGAGAGAGAGAGAGAGAGAGAGCTGTTGATGTGCAGCTTGACTTAAATCAATAGGCTTTTCGTGGAAAAGCTGTAAATGATGTTGAGAAGGACGGAGCTCGGAATTCCACGTCTTCCCCCCAGCCTCTCTCTATCACCCACTTCACTTTGAATCTGAAGGCTGCCTCCATCCCTGCAACCCGACCTGTTTTCCCCCTAAAATGTCAACGAATAATAGAAAATTCTAAGGTCAGCCACTATATCAAAACACGATATGCTTTTGATCTTATTTAGAACTGCACAACCTACATATTGGGGGAATAACATAACGATCTAAGCATCTGCAATTAAAGTCGATAGACTCATATGTTCTGATAGGAATTCCATTCTTATCGCCCCGCAGAAGGAAGTCAACAGGCCCCGGTAAGTAAGAAAATGAGTACAAAGGATTTGTCTCTTTCATAGTTGTGGAGAATAGACATAAAAGAACAATAATGCAAGCATAATAAAGCTTTCCAGAACACATCTCGGATGTTTTTGGTCTCCTTCTGGGAAACCCAGCATAAAAAAAAAGAAGTTATGAACAATGGAACACGGATAACCCTCAAGTTAAGTTACTCCCTGTAAGAATATGTATACACATGCCAGAAGGTACATGTATTTTACAATAATAATTCTATATTCGTATTCATGGTTTTACCAATAACCCGACATCCACATCTTTTCCTCTTTACCTTCCCTCAGTATTCTGTCGTTAGCATTCAATCTGATCTTGAGTATATAAGATCATAAAACATCTGAGGTATAAGATTATCAACATGGTCATTCGATACCATCAAGAAACAGTTCCATTCCGTATGGATGTCTACAATTAACATCCAGATCGTTAAGCTTAAGCTTGTTTGAAGAAACTATTACTCAGCACATCACTTCTAGAACAAGTCTGCATGTTCAGGTCGTTTATAATGTGGTCCCGACTGATTTCATATTTCCTGGTCCTACTGTGAATATTGTTCTAATATCTGTGAAGGATTTTTGTTTCTTCTCCCGTCCCGTCAGCTCTCCTTTAAGCTTCTTCCTCTTGATCACATTTCTACACTTCTGTGCGACTGGCTGAATGTTCCGCGAAAACATTTTTATCAATGTTTCGTCTATCAATTTCATCACCATTACCGCCGCTCCGAACGCCTATTTGAAATTCTGCCACTTTTGTCTTTCCAATGCTTTATTCCATACACTTTTGACTGACTTAAATTTTCATTTTATTTTAGTTCATTTTTTATAGGATGAACACACTTCTAACGTTGACGGCCACAGTGTTGCAACTATAATTCAGCAGAGCTTGGAGTTCAAGACTTTTCACCTACGGTCCTGACCTCGATAAGAACACTGGATTGCCCCTTCCATCTGCTTTTGCAGAAAGAAACTGGGTTTGGCTTTTAATAACTATATACCAATAGTTTTAAAACAGAAACGTGAAGTTTTTTTTTATCTTTCTGTAAAAGAAAACTATTCAAGATGGCAATTTGTATGTCCGCCCTCAGATCTTAAAAACTACTGAGGTCAGAGGGATGCAAATTGTTATGTTGATCACCCACCCCCAAGCATTAAATATACCAAATTGCAGCCCTCTAGCCTCAATAGTTTTTATTTCATTCAAGATTAAAGTTAGCCAAGATCGGGCATCTGGAATCGCTATAGGTGCTAACAAAACAGGCCACCACCAGGCCTTGGCTGAAAGTTTCATAAACCGTGGCTGAGAGTTTCATGGGCCGTGGCTCATAGTTTCATACAGTGTTATACGCAGTACAGAAAACTCGTTTTGGCGCATTTCTTACTTTTTGGCTTTGGTGGTAATACCTAATCATAGCCACATGCAGCTCCAACGATATTTTCGAATTATGGAACCTACTGTAAACCAGCCTCATACCATTTTTTCAGTAAGTTCTGTCCCTAAAGGGTAACAAATCTCCGATCAACATCTGAGCGATATTGAGTCATCAATAAATGATTATGAAACCTCAAGTTTAATTAGCTTTCATTCCTGGCGGTGATGACCTGAAGACCCTTCACACTTCAGCGTCGTGTGTCTACATGCTACCGCTGGAAATTCCAAAGTAAAACCAAATTTTTACTGACCAATTAGGAGGAAAGACCAAGAACAAACAACAGGAAAAAAAAACGTTTAAATCCTTAAAAAAAAAAAAAAAAAAAAAAAAAAAAAAAAAACTATTACAAGTATTTTAAAGGCCTTGCAAAGCGATGAACAAACTATAACAGCTAAGAATAAGCACAATCACGAACATAACACGAAAATAAAATAAATGCATAAAGTTTACAACACGAATCATGTCACCAAACACCACTGACGCCAGGAGCTGAAAAGTGCAAAGACTGTACAACTTGTTCCAAAAACAACGTAAAACCTACGCGTGCATAACGCATAAAAAAATTTCATCAATATCGTCTCCAACCAGAAGACGGAAAGAGGGTCCGCAAAATTACGCTGTTCTTGCTGTCATTTCTACAAATAACTTATTTTCAGTTCTTCTTCTATAAGCTTCCATTAATGTATATCTGAGTATTGTAACTCCTCTGATGCCTAGGGGAGTTCAACAGACATTATCACGAAGTATTCTCCTTTGGGTGATGCGAAGGGCATGTCCCAGCTATCTTCATCTCCATTTCATCGTTATCTCATATACATCTGGAACTCCCGTAATTTCCCTCATGGAATCATTTTTCATTCTATTCTGCCATCTGACTCCCAATATCCTTCTTTACAACATTTTCTTGATATAGACTTACTGTAATACCATGGTTTTATAACCACTTAACGGTACAGATACTAAATTAATAAATAATCTTACTTTCGTACGCAACTTCAGTCTTTCTGATTTCCAAAGATTATTTAGTTTTTTTAAGTCTTTCTCTATATTCCAATTCAACGAGGACCTACATCTGGAAAGACTCAACCTGTTTAATCCTTTCTCATACTATTACTATTTCATTTCTTTGTGTACGCTGTTTGCTTTATTTCAGTTTTCGAGGAAGCATCGCACTATTTACCTCAAAATTACAAAACAAAACTCTCATTAACATTAACTGTACAAGTCCTACGTTCACAGATAATTTCAACCATAGCGACCACATGTGCCTCTAATATTCTTCTGTGGCCACAACAAATGCCTTCTCGCCAGACAGAGCTGAACAATATGTTATAACAAACAAAAAACGGATCTGTTCAGTAAGGTAACCCTTCTTCGATAAATTTGCTATAGCTTCCATGCCCAGATATCAGGCATTGTTTCCTTATTCCATTTCCGACTGAAATAATCTTTCTGTACAATATTTCCTTCATGACGCGGTTTTTCCATCTACGCATCAAAACCTGTGAAACATTCATATACTCTACAATCATGTCTTCTTCAGCTTCTAATATGCCTATCAAATTATCTCCCTCATATCTCCTATTTATTAGCCCACAGATGTTCCGCCCAATGATGCTCTTACTCTTTTTCTAAAATTAATAATTCATCTCTCTTGTTGACAGATATTTTCCTCTTCCGCTTTGCACCCGTAGATAATTCTTTAATAATTCTGTGAGACACCCTAACGCCACTGCTATTCTTCCCTTGACATTGTGAAAAATTCCTCAAAGTGCTAGATCACCACGAACAATGACGGGAAAAATATTCTACATTAGAGTCCTCTCCTACTCCCAAAAATAATCAATACCAACGCGAGTGAATACAGCACCACAACACAAAAAAAAAAAAAAAAAATATATATATATATAATTATGGTATATATTATATATATATATTATATTATTATAGGTAGTGATATATATATATATATACAATAGAATTATATATTATTTTATGTTTAATAATTATTATTATATATATAAAGGATATGTAATATAAACTTAATATTAATATACTTAATTATTATATAGTAATATAATTATACAAATTTAAACATATCCTCCCACTGCAGTAAAACAAATTGGATACATTATGATCGAGCAGATCCTAAGTACGCATCAAATATGGAAAACAAACGAGCAAGTATATGTAAATTACAAATCACATATCATAAGGTCATAAAATTAATGTATTAAATACCAACTGCAGTAACGAGAGTTCATAATAATAATAATAATAATAATAATAATAATAATAATAATAATAATAATAATAATATCAAGACTATATGGAATCAAATGGCCATTTTCTTACTCGTGGTACTAACATATTTGAGAAAATCAGCTTCCTAAGAAGCATGATGTAAGAAGCTCATAATATGAATATGAAGAACTGCAAATTACAGGAAAAAGTACATTTTCACCGACAGACTTGAGGTATCACTTCTCTTTATTGTATAAAACACACTGACAAGGTCACATTATGTTATATAACAATGAAACTACTAGCTTTCTTAATTGTACAAACACAAAAGCACCCAAGTGTCGTGTAATTGTCAGTAACATCAAACAACCGACTTTAATCAATTTTACAATTGTCGTCAAAAAAGCAAATTTAATAAAAAAAAAAAATACTTAAGATTAAGATACGGAGTCCAGAACTACGTAATTGTACCTAGAGGCAAGGAATTAATAATGCAGTCCTTTGGACCTTGTTAATTCTAACTACGGTCACGGACGATTCAGCTACCCTCCTTAAGGTATAGCTTGATGTGAATACCTATTGTAGACCAAGCTTTTGAGGAAACCATTTGACGCAAATTCTTTTTTAGCGTCAAGTCAATTAAGGATATCATAAAAGGAGGGTAGCAGAATCATCCTTGACCGTAGGTTTTTCCTGACTAGCTTGTCATTAAAGTAATTAAAATTAACATGGTAGGGCTGTTCTTATTAATTTACTCCCTCGAAGTGCAATTACGTTGTTCAAGTGCAGTGTTGCTGAGTATAGCACAATTGAATAACTTCTGTTTTAGCGAATATAGCAATGCTATTTTATTCCTGGTATTAACTACTTAACACTTGGGAACTTTTGACTTAGTAAGTTCATGTGAATGAGTTTCTTTACAATTGTGTAACCACAGTATAATCCATACGGTAAGAGATGTGATGTCTCGAAACTGAAGGTGAAAATACAACGTTTTCCTCGAGTAATCTCAGAAGCCGATCGTTTTTCTGTAAAGAAACTGTTTCAATGAAGCTCCTTGTTTTTATATTTTGGCTGGTAATGAATAATGAACTTTACACGCTTTAATATCCTTAATGGTCACGACAGCAAAGAGAGGTCACAGAGAAAACCTACTAACTAGGAAACACATCTAACATGATGAGGTAGAGATACTAATGACTTACTTTGGCTACGGTACAAGGAAATGAACAGAGGCGTAAATGAGAATATCATGAAACAAATAAACTATTCCCCAACAGACAAATTTTGAACACGGTTCTTTAAAAAACTATGTTTTGACACACGTGCCCCATAAGCGTGAATGGACCCTAGGTAAAATATTTGTGAAAAAAATCTACGGAATAAAACTGCCAGCATAAAAATCAGGAACTTCTGTGATGAAGCTTCAATATGCAAAAACTATTTATGACAATAAATATTTATTTCACTGATTTTGATTCGTCCCATTTATCCTACAGCCTCTAATTTCATTGACCGAAAAAGTAAGTTTAAAGAGTGAATTCCAAGTTCCATGTTGCAATGCATGGAAAAATACTATATCATGGCAAAGATTGTAACACACATAAAGCTTATGATTCTAGTTCTTTCTAGGGGCAAATATAGATTGAAATTTTACAGGAAGTGTGATTTTTGCTATAAAGAAAAAAAATTGTAAAATACTCTACGGTCGGAGAACTTGCAATTTCAGATTTATCCATTCGTAATAATAAACGGCGCACTGTTATTAATTAACTGCAATATTGCGGGATAAAAAGACAGTTCAAGAGTGTAGCTTTTCAAATGTATTAGCAAGATTTACGAAGGCAGTACATCTTAAAAACCGACTTTTTAGGAATCTTATTATCATGCATATACCTCATCTTTGTTTTCCTTCACTGTAGATTATTATTATTATTATTATTATTATTATTATTAATTTCCTGTTAACATAGGGTATAATTTCGCTTTACAATACATGGAAGAACGGCTCTGAAAACTACGGTATCCACTACAAAAATTTTATATGAAGGATGTGTTAGATTTCGATATGTTTCATTCTGTGGATATCACAGTAGAGTATAGAAATATAGGGTATACGTATAATATACATATACATATATATATGTATATATATATGTATATATATATGTATGTATATGTATATGAATATGTACGTATATGTATATATATTAATATATATATGACATATATAAACTGTGATATCCACAGAATGAAACATCAAAATGTAACATATCCTTCTTACAAATTATAGCGACATACAATGCATACATGTGTGACGTAATCTACTAATAATTTCATACGTTAAAATCACATTACCAGAGATAAGCACCTCTTAAATTATACCATAATGAAGTTTTCCGTTAAATCTGCAGCATTGATCATTAAATATAATCTTAAATAATCTAATGCAATCCACAATGCATAAATCATGCTGAAATTAATCCAAAATTTACTGTGTAAGCGAAAATTCTAGGTATCTCAAAAGTTTCATATTGCTTGAGGTTCACTCTTGCTGGCAACGAAGACACAACAAATATCCTCCAATTCATTATCATATTAGGTACCTGTACTTACCAATTCGATCACAGCCTTCTCTGATATCAGATTAACCCAACTGACATATTCGAGCACCTTACCTGCAATGAAAAAAAAGGAGATTAATTTAGCAAATCCCGAGTTACATATATGAGAAAGAACTAAGTATGATTAATCATTCCTTGTAAAATTAGACCAGAACATATTTTCTTTCTGCAAAGACTTACAAGCGCTGGGACCTATGAGGTATTACATTGCTGGGAGGAAAACCTCGCCGTTGTATTATCAAACAATTCTTATGAGAGGCTGAAAAATAAGATGGAAGAAAGAGAACATGAACAGAGTTACAGTAAAAGGAATGAAAGGGGTTGCAGCTAGGGGTCGAAGGGGCGATGCATAGAATCTTCTTATGTAACTTCTACCACTGACCCCCTCCGGGAGCAAAGACGTTCAAGCACAGCCAAATCTCTCTGGATGGACGGTATATTAATTGCCGTTAGTGTTCAAATATACCTCTACTCGGTATATGAATAGTGGCTGAGATATACTAAAAATTTGGCAAAGATGCCATGTTGAGGGGGTGCAGTCTTTATGGTTCTCCTAAGAATAAAAAACAAAATGGGAAAGGCGCAAAGGGCACCTCGCCAAGTCTATAAACTTCTTTACAATATTACCCTAGAATGTCTTTACACTTATACTTCAAACGACCTACCTAATTACCGGATACACGAAGGAGGAAGCTTAACTTTTCCTCTCCCAAGTTTCATATTCCAAACACGTTAGACACCCGAGTTATCTGATCACTAAGAAAAGCTATGGGCGACAGACTATTTCAGTCTGTGAAAATTATTAGCCGATGAAAATATAAGATTATATGAAATATTACGCTCTTATAATGCTGGAATAAAAAAATATATAATATAGTATATATACATATATATCATATATACTATATATATACCATATATACTGCTATATGTATATGAAAAATAGAAGATTATACGAAATATTAAGCTCTTATAACGTTGGAATTAAAAATATATATAATATAGTACATATACATATATATCACATAATATACTTTTACTATATATATATATATTTATATTTATGTATATATACACACATACATATATATAGCTATATGTATATATATATAAACACAAATGGACATTTTCCCCAATAAGATCCTTCTAACCTGAGAAGAGGGTCGATGAGTCTCATGTCTTAGGAAAAGAAATAATCATTATCGTCTGTATTTTTGAACAAGTATACCAATTTCTAACGTATAAGTGCATCAAACACATTTAACACATTTACAAAGACTCATTAGCAGTACTCATAACTAGCATATAAATTGAGTCAATCACCTCTAGTCCACAAGAAACAATTTTTGATTCCTACGTATTGGGACTCTTCCGGTTTCCGAATTTTATAACCTTTTCCCTCACCACATCGTCTTTCAACCTCTCCATTTGATTAAATAACTTCACCCATTCTGAATCAATTAACTTATCATATTTTCATGCCGTTAAATATATGGTTTTTCCTCATCGTTTTAACCGAATGGGAGCGATAATCATTCCATCAAACATCCTGTTAGTCTTTTTGAACACTTCTCCAAAATGTTGTAGGACTTTCAAGGTTTCCACTTCCCTTCTCGTTCACACGCTGTCATTTACTTCTCGTCCTACGATCATGTAAATAGCATCTACTCAATCCATCTCCAATCTGCTGCAATAAATGATAATATTTATTGCACCACCTTCCACATTAATATCCACCTTCAGAGTTTGATTCACTTCATTCTTTCCCCTCTTACAAATAATTTCAAATTTCTCCATTCACTGAAGCTTCTCATCCGTACTACAAACCACGAAACATGGAAAAGTCAACCACTCCACGCTCTATTCACAACTGCTTCTCTCACACCAGAAACTTGTACCTGAATCTGGTCTCTCCTTTACTTTTACCATTACTCTCTGCATAAAAATACTAGACACACATGGAAACATAACTCACTAATCTTGATTAATATGACCTAGTTACTCTCCAGGAAAAGCTTCATTTCACCTTACGACTCCTAATAACTCTCAACAAAGTGCCTACTAAATTTAAACCTTACATTTCACGGCATTTCTGTCATTACAAAAAATGCGACTCACAAACTTCAGGTACACCTTTCATACCACCAATCTCTTTCCCGTTTAAAAAATTTAGTTATTTTATCACCTTTTGTCTGGTTTTCCCTCGTTAATCATGGTACATCTAAATGTACTCTCAGTTTTGGTCTCTAACCTCATCTATTACCTTTTCCAATTTGGCAAGTGATCAATTTTCCTCTCATCCATTTCTCTGAAATGTTCTCTTATAGAAACGTACTTTGTCATAGCATGTTAGTTAGTCAGTCAACTTATTAACAAAATGCAGCACCTTACTTGTAATTCCATCCAACGCCTGGCACTTTACCACTTTTCGACCATTTGTCTGCCCAATTTATATCTCAACAGCCACTTACAATATTTCTTTGGGATTTAGTAAGTTGGGAAAATCATATATGAATATGAACAAGAATAAGGTATGAAGGTATAAGAAAACCTTGAGGATATTGGAACAGATGTTAGCCTGTATATTGGAAGAATGGAAGCATTTGGTTCATTAAGGTTTGTTAATGAACAGAGGATCGCAGGATGAGTCAAAAGGTAACAGAGGATGGTGGGATGAAACAAAAGGCGAGTCACTGAGCAGGTGAGGCAAGATGGCAACCGTCTATGCAAAACGTTCAGAAGAAATGATGAATATCTATGAAAGCAAAGTTGGACTCTATGAAAGGATTGCTGACCTGATTCTCCTTTCTGGAAGCCACATGTTGCAAATAAAAGCACTGTGCAAGGCTGTAGCAGTGATACAAGTTGTTTGCTTACTCATGTGGGAAGTAAGGAAGATTATAAGGGTGGGAACTACGAAAATATAAAATGGTTAGCGAAAGTGAAGACGGGTCAATCTGTTCTGTCGAAAGAATGAATTGTAAAAGCTGAGTGAAATTCGAAGCGTGGAAGGAAGGAGAAGTTCTGGAGACATTATCATATGTATTTGGAGGTCTACAGGTATTTAACGGAAGGGTATTCATATTCATAATGTAATAATGTTATCAAAGACAGAAGCAATTCATGCAATGTACCATGAGGGACCAGCGCAATGGTGATAAATCTTTGGGTAGCTAAAGAGGCTTTTTGTGCAGGCATTCGTTTGAATCACCAGCGAAATTATGAAGGTTGTAGTGCCTAGCGTCTTGATGACTCAATGGGAATAGGAATGTTGTGTACGCAATCCGAAGGGTCTCTACAAAAACCTGATCATGTCAGTCTTCAGCTTTATATTGCTTATGAAAAACTGAATACAATTTTACGCATATTTATGCGATATTACACAGCCAATCTAAAATAGCTCTATTTTTCAACCTCAAGCGCGGTCCCTTTCACGATATTTCGTAAACCCACGCTCCCAAGCCCCTATGGAGGAAAAGTTAGACCATGAGAATTTATCTTGCTACATTTAAATTTCTGTAAGTCGAACTGAAAATTTTAAAGGCACTTACACACAATCACAAACACACACAGTCAGAGGAAATTCTTATTTACTATATAATAAACAAAAAGAAAAATGAATGATACTGATAGAGCCCAGCCAACGATCCTCATATATGAAGTGACTTATTAGAATGACTTTGTTAGGTTAGAAATTATTATAAGGCTACCGAGAAAAGGCAAAAGTTCAAGTTCAAATGAGAGAGAGAGAGAGAGAGAGAGAGAGAGAGAGAGAGAGAGAGAGAGAGAGAGAGAGACTTTGTAAACTTTCATATTAATGACACATACGAAAAAGAATTTCACCGATATACGATGACCAGATGGATCTCATTTTGATGCTGCAATATCTAAGACGTGCAACTGGTTAAATAAGGAAGCAAAAAGTTATGTATCGCATTACACAAATCTGACGCCATTGGTAGAGTTATGAGGGAAAGATGACGCCACTAAGAGAGCCTCTGATTACTGGCCATGAACTTTTGATGCACGTATATTCATTATGTGGATGCATAAATAAATATTAATATGAAAAAATACGAAAAACATGTCTATTAACGTGTGTAAAAGTTCACATTCACAACTCGTATATGCATACTGAACATACTATGATGAAAATCATTAGCCTTAAGTATGTCAGAGAGAGAGAGAGAGAGAGAGAGAGAGAGAGAGAGAGAGAGAGAGAGAGAGAGAGAGAGAATACTTGAAGCGAATGTGATAGCATGATTCATGCATGACAGGAGAAGAGTCGTCTTCACCTACAACTCAATGAATGAAGGCAGTTGTATATGGCTGGGAACGAGTCTCACTCTACGACCACCGGGGTAGGCTTTTCCTTCGTCATCTTAAGTGGCATTCTCTCTCTCTCTCTCTCTCTCTCTCTCTCTCTCTCTCTCTCTCTCTCTCTCTCCGGGGTGAGTACTTGATCATTTCTCTCTTTCTCTCTCTCTCGCTCATTCTCGCAGGGAGAGTATTTTTGATCATCCTTGCTCTCTCTCTCTCTCTCTCTCTCTCTTCTAGAATGCAAAACTAACACAACATAAGCACGCGAGTACCTCATACACTGATGGGACTGTGTGTGTACGTGTGCGTGTGTGTGTATGTTGGCATGACCGTCAGTATAGGTGTTTGCGCAACGCAATCATGTGTCTGATAAGGAAACCTATTTACATAAACAGACAAATAATGGTCTCTAGTGTGATTAACTCTCACGTGAACAGGTGGCTTTGATCAGCTCTTAAAATACCAGAACGAACTGAACACTTCAGTATACAAGTAAGTAATGTTCTATTAATATTTAAAACTTTTACGGTTTTAACTTTATATCTCACAAAATGTTCAACATTAGCACATTTTACACACACACACACATATATATATATCTATCTATCTATCTATCTATCTATATATGTGTGTGTGTGTGTGTGTGTGTGTGTGTGTGTGTGTGTGTGTGTGTGTGTACATATAAAAAATATATAAATGAATACGACTCTACAACAACATAAAAAAATATAAGAAAAACTCCTGCAACGGCAAAGAATGAAAAAAAAAAGTATCGATACACAAGCA
>NC_061096.1:16178549-16183549 GCF_015104395.2 Macrobrachium nipponense
GCATTCTTCGACATTGGTAAATTTGGCTTCCTTACCGAACACCACAAGTTATCCGAAAGACCTCTACAATCCTTAGTCTTCTGTAGGTAGAATTTTAGAGCCCTGACAGGGCACAGAACTCTCTCTGGCTCACGCCCAATGATTTCGGCCATCCCTTTAATTTCGAAGGTCCTAGGCCAAGGGTTGGACGGATTCTCATTTTTTGCCAGGAACGTTGGGCTCAAGGAACAAACCGCGTTATAACCTTTAAAGCCCACGTATTTGCTAATCGCTTGTACCTCGCTGACTCTCTTCGCCGTCGCCAGAGCAGTCAGGAAGATAGCTTTTCTAGTACATCCTTCAGGGAAGCCGTATGCATAGGTTCGAATGGACTGGACATGAGAAACTTCAGAACTACATCCAAGTTCCAAGACGGCAACCTGGGTTGTTGAACCTTCGTTGTTTCAAAAGATCTCAAGAGATCGTGAAGGTCTCTGTTGTCCGCCAAATCCTGGCCTCTGTGCCTAAAGACAACTGAAAGCACACTCCTATACCCCATGATTGTAGAGACTGCAAGTTTTAGATCCCTTCTCAGATATAAAAGGAAGTCAGCAATCTGGCTCACAGAGGTCGTGGTGGAGGAAATGCCGTTCTTCTTGCACCAACTCCTGAAGACTGCCCACTTCGATTGGTACACTGCATTGGATGAAGCTCTTCTTGCACTGGCGATAGCTTTCGCCACTGACCTAGAAAAGCCTCTCGCTCTGGCCAACTTTTGGATAGTCTGAATGCAGTCAGACTCAGAGCAGAGAGATTTCTGTGGTACCTCTCGAAGTGGGGCTGTCTGAGTAGATCTGTCCTTACTGGAAGCGTCCTCGGGAAGTCTACTACGAAGGCCATGACCTCTGTGAACCAGTCTCTCGCCGGCCAGAACGGGGCGATCAAAGTCATTCTCGTCCCTTCCGACGCCGCAAACTTTCTCATGACTTCCCCTAGTATCTTGAACGGGGGAAAGGCGTACAGGTCCATCCCCTTCCAGTCCCAGAGAAGTGCGTCTATCGCCACTGCCGCTGGGTCGAGTACTGGGGAGCAGTACAGTGGAAGCCTCTTTGTTCTGGACGTCGCAAAGATGTCCACTAGTGGACGTCCCCATAACCCCCACAGCTCTTGGCATACCTCCTGATGCAGAGTCCACTCGGTTGGCAGAAGTTGACCTCGTCTGCTGAGGAGATCTGCCCGGACGTTCTCTACTCCTGCTACAAACCTTGTAAGGATCGTGACGTCCAGTGCCCTTGCCCACAGCAAGATTTCCTTTGCCAGTGCAAAAAGGGACCGAGACTGTGTTCCTCCCTGCTTCTTCAAGTACGCCAGAGCTGTGGTGTCGTCTGAGTTCCCCTCTCCAGGTGCCTGACACTTCTTCCCCCCCTAATGTTGCTCCCCACCCCGTGGTGGACGCGTCGGAGAACAACACTAGGTCGGGGCTCTGAAGCTTGAGAGACACGCCCTCCGACAACTTCACTGGATCTAGCCACCATTTTAAGTGATGTTTTACCTCTCTTGAAATTTTTAAGCTCATATCCAGATTCTTGCTTTCTTTCCAATTTTCCTTGAGAAAAAATTGTAGCGGTCTGAGGTGCAGTCTCCCCAAGGAAACAAACTTCTCCAGCGATGAAATGGTCCCCAGCAGGCTCATCCATTCCCTCACCGAGCACGAATCTTTCCTTAGGAAGGCTGTCACTTTGTCTAAACATTGCTGCTGACGTCCCTGGGACGGAAAAGCTCGAAAAGCCACTGAATCCATCTGAATCCCCAGATACAAGATGGATTGGGTTGGAATCAGATGTGACTTTTCGAAATTCACCAGTAGTCCCAGGGACCTTCACCAACGATAAAGTTGTTTGAAGATCCTTCAGACACCGCGTTTGAGTGGAGGCACGAATGAGCCAGTCGTCCAGGTACATAGAGACTCTGATATTTGCAAGATGAAGCCACCTCGCCACGTTCTTCATTAAAGTCGTGAAGATCATAGGGGCAGTGCTCAATCCGAAGCAAAGCGCCCTGAATTGATAAACTGTCCCTTTTAGGACAAACCGAAGATACTTCATCGACTGTGGATGGATGGGGACGTGGAAATACGCGTCTTGAAGGTCTAATGAAACCATCCAATCGTTTGGTCTTAAGGTCCCAAGAACTGACTGAGGTGTCTCCATCTTGAATTTCTGCTTCTGTACGAACCGATTCAGACTGCTCACATCCAAGACTGGTCGCCAACCTCCTGCCTGTTTCGGCACCAGGAATATCCTGTTGTAGAAGCCTGGAGATTCCAGGTCTACGACCTGTTCCACCGCTCTCTTTTCCAACATCTGCTCGAGCAGATCGAAAAGGATTTGTTGCTTCTCCTGATGGTAAATAGGGGATAAATCCTTGGGTGTCGTGCACAGTGGGGGAGGTTTCAAGAAAGGAATCTTGTACCCCCGCTTGATGACGTTGAGCGACCAGCTGTCCGCCTTCCTTTCTATCCAAGCTTTTGAGAATAGTCGAAGCCTGGCTCCTACTGGTGGCTGAAGGATATCTGGTTCATTTCTTTCCTCTGATCTTAGCCGAGACTCTGCCTCTGGAACGTGTACTTCCTCGAGAAGATGTTCTCGAGGAAACTCCACCTCGAAAGGGCTTCTGCTTCTTGAATGGTTGCGCCCGTGCCGACGTAGAAGAAACAACCGTACGTTTTGCAGACTGAGCTAGGAGGTCTTGGGTAGCCTTCTCTTGTAGACTGACCGCCAGATCTTTGACCATAGCCTGAGGAAAAAGATGGCTCGAAAGAGGCGCATACAACAATTCTGCCTTTTGAGAGATAGAGACCGCCTTTGCAGTAAAACCACAATAGGCCGCTCTCTTCTTCAAAATCGAAGTGCAGAAGTGGTGCGAAGCCAACTCCTCCGAACCATCCCTGACGGCCTTGTCCATGCATGCAAGCACGCTGGACAGCTCCTCGAGGCTAAGCGAATCAGGACTACGCGACCGGTTATCTAAGACCCCTAAACACCAATCCAAAAAGTTGAAAACTTCTATCGTACGGAAGAGTCCCTTCATATGATGGTCCATCTCAGACAGGGTCCAGGGCACTTTCGTCGTCGACAAAAGGGATCTCTTCGGTGCATCTACCAAGGTAGCGAAGTCACCTTGGGACGACGAGGGGGCTCTAAAACCTATCTCCTCCCCTGTCTCATACCAAAGACCTGCCTTACCTGTCAGTCTTGAAGGGGGTAGGGCGAAAGCGTTCTTGTTTCGGGCTTTTCTTGACTCCATCCAATTCTGCATTTTCTTAAAAGCCCTTTTTGTTGATAATGAAGTATCCATCTTCAACAATCCTGGAGTCTTGATAGCCTTAGACGATAGCAATTGTGAAGGAGGCGACTGCGGGGCTTCAGGTTTAAACTTCTCTTCAAAGGAGGTTCGAAGCAATTGGACCAAAACCTGGTAATCTGAAGATACTGCTGATGATTGTTCTTCAGTTAATTCCTCCGACAAGTTTTCTTCTTGAGATTCATTACTATCCTCCGAATTTCGGCGAATGTCTGAAGAAACATTACGTCGTGCGTCCAGCTGCGCGCCATGCCTGGCGTCAAGCCGAGCGTCCAGCCGAGAGTCCTGCCGAGCGTCACGCTTGGCATCCAGCCGAGCGTCCCGCCCGGCGTCGAGCCGAGCGCCCAGTCGAACGTCAGGCCTGGCGTCAAGTCTCGCTGCCGCCTTAACGTCGTGCTCTGCAGACCTTCGTGCACGAAATCTGGAAGGCGAGGTAACAGGAGAAAAAGCGAGGCGATGAGAAGGAGACTGCCTGGATCTCTTGACTGGCAGTTTATCATCCTTCCTCCTGTGACGTGAATTATCCTCTTTCTCTGCAACTAATAAGGCAATTTGATGTTGCAAATTCTCAATCTTCTTCGATTTAGGGCTGATCCTGTGAGAATACGAGGGGCGAGGGGAAGCCCTCCTCCTTCTCACATGAACCGTCACAGGTATATCCTTAGCGCAACCAGGGCGCTCAAAAGCATTGTCGTCAAAAGACATCCTCTCCGGCGACGATCGCAACACAGAAGAAGAGAAAGGACGTGAAGCGTCTTTCTCCTTTAGACCAAAGGTGCCGGTCGCCTGTGCGACACCTTGCACCTTTGCTCTCTTTTTCGGTGGAGAGTCTTCGAATTGTTCTGGAGACGACCGCAAAACAGAAGGGGCTAAGGGATGTGCAGCGTCCTCCTCTGAGGAATCAAAGGCGGCGGCCGCTTGTGCGACATCTATCGTCTTTGTCCTCTTCAAAGGCGCGATCGCTTCCAAAAGCTCCAACCGCTGCGCGGGGCGGGAGGACGATTCTGATGACGAAAAGCACTCTTTCAAGATCCGTTTACGAACTTTGGAAGCCTGGGAAGCGCCCCCAGGTCTTGCCGAAGGAACGTCAGATCGGTTGTCCTACCCCCCCCCTTCCGCAACACTCGGAGCATTATCACTACACACCACTGCACTATTAACACCTTCTAATGCTTGCACTTTTGATTCCAGGCTACGCAAAGATTCAAGAATCATTGATAGGGTATTACCCTCCACAGACACTAATGTAGGGCCCGAAGGCATCACAGGTTTAGGAGGGATAAATTCCACTGGATGTGTAACTGGCGTTACACTCCTTCTTACCCTATCTCTTTCTATTTTAGACACATATGATTCATACGCCTTCCACGCAGAATCAGACATACTCTCACATTCATTGCAGCGATCATCAAACACACAAACATGTTTCCGACAATTCGCGCACACTGTATGAGGGTCTACCGAAAATTTCGGTAGCCTCACCTTACATTCTTCCACACCACATACTCTGGCGCTAGTCGAACTAGATCCAGACATCTCGAGTTTAAGGAAAAATCAAGCCAAATTCAAAACCAATCCACAATTAGCGTATGCCTAACCACCGATCCAAATCAAATAACCAAAAAATCAATCGGGATACTCAAGTGACCAAAAGAGTT
>NC_061096.1:16188549-16201049 GCF_015104395.2 Macrobrachium nipponense
CACTTATTCTTCTCCTTGCTAACTTCTCTGCTTGCAGTATGCATGAAAAATGCTTACTGTATGTGCATCACCAAAAATATTTAATATCTATTGAATCCTTAACTGTAAGAAAATATAGTTTTCGAAATATCTTTCCGATCACGATAAGATTATATGCAACGTTAATAAAATACAAGATAAACATAGAGAATTTTTCCACTAGTAGTATCTATTATTGTTGCAATGCATATTTGGTACCAAAGTTTTAAGAACAAGCTTACTGGTCGCGTAAACTTTGTAAGAGATGCGAGAAAGCTCACTAAAGCTTACAAGCTTCTTAAACTAGTCTTAAGGAGCCTTAAACAAGTCAAGATGACAATAACGAAAAGTTGAACTCCAGTTATTTTCAATCTGCTCTTCCTACGAATTTCTTAACATCAGAACGGCAATAATGCTACATATTCTTACTAATATTTTTTAACATAAACCTCTAAAACAGGATATCAGAACATCTAAAAATTTAACTCGCAATCCTGCAACACTTGGAGATAATCTTACCCTCAGTACGAATGCATGCGAAATGCACTAAGAGACTGAGCAGCACAAGAAAACAACAGTAATTGTCCCGCAGACCAATATTAATCAATTATTCTATATTAAGATCCAATTCCTATAAAAAAAAGAGGGAAAGAATAAAGCTGCTCGTTGTATTTTAAGTTACCCAGTAAAATTTCTAATGATCAAATAGGATAAGTTTATTACTAACTTTGTGGGCTGGCACTTACTTTTCATTGTTATGTCTCGTTTCCCTCAAATAAAGTAGAATTTATGACTTGCTTCAAGTTCGATTTGCATAAATTAGGTGTGAAGCCAAGTCGGTGCATTATTGTGATAAGTGTCCCCCTAAAGAAGCCGTCATATAAGTGTTCGTCTTACAACTCACATGCTGGGGAGTTTTCAGTTAATATTATTAAGTGAAAAGTCGAAAGAATTCTATATAATTGAGACTTAGTTCAGCCGAACAGCCTGAGTGTCTGAGGGAATTCAAGTCTCAGTTTTTATCTGGTATGCAGTCAGACGTTCGTGCTGAATTCTGTTCCACATTAGTGTTGGGCGGATTCCCGGTTATACATATTTTCACAATACAATTAAATTAGATAGGTATTACTTATATACAATTTAACTTTTGGTGTCTGTAGCTGATTTTAGGTATATTTAGTGTATGTTCCGTAACGAGCTATTTACAACTGACCATTGTAAGTTAATGATTACAGTTCTATAGATTAGTCTTGTACAATAAAATAACATTTCAAGAGTATTTTTCTAAAAGGCTAAGTTTGGCTGGGTCACTCATTTTTCCTGTTTTATAACACTGAGATTTCTTCTCCTTACACCTGCCTCTATCAAATACTGTTCTCCCTCGGGCTGTTCGTAGGGCATACCCTAGCCATCTCCGTCACTCTCGTCATAATCTCACCTATACAGGGAACTTCAGTAATTCCCTCCATGGCATCAGTTCTACCTCTATATTCTTCAAAATATACAGCTATCATTTTTTTTTATGTTCCCCTTTGTTGCTGTTCGGTAATATTCTGGAACTTTTGATAAATATATAAATTTAGTCAATGAGAATATAATCACTTAGTAAGATGTTAGTAAAATTCTCGTGTTTGTATGTGTATGTATATACATACATAATACATACATACATACAAACATACATACATACATATGTACATGTATAAAAATACATAAACATACATATAAAAACACCTACATACACACATATATATGTGTGTATTTGTGTATGCATAAATACATATATATTATATATTCTACAGTGTAACAATTAGTGTGTGTGTGTGTGTGTGTGTGTGTGTGTGTGTGTGTGTGTGTGTGTGTATGCGCTCTTGCGCACGCTAGACCTTTCCATGGCTATGGCGATTGTATAAAAAGCTGTCAGTGGTTAGTGACGAGAAAAAATAAAAGAAAATGGCAAAATAAGAGCAAGGCAAGGCAAGTCGCAAGTCTCCAGTCCTTTAATGCAATATAGAGTGAAGAATAGAGTGCTTTCAGTCCTACAGTAACAGTATTATTTTAGTAATGTTGTTTTAAGAAATGGCCTTTCAAAGTACAATCACTGACTCCCGCTACTACGAGCGCAATCACCCCGAAGTTATTGTTACTTCCTCGGATACGTCATTGTTCAAGTGTTCTAATAGTAAAGGAAAAAACCCAAAACTACTCTACGTACTCCAAATCTACCCACTTCACTTACTGTTAATCTCAAACCCACCCTCCCCAAAATCCGTCAACCTCCATTCATGACCCTCCCCCATATCCAAACAATGAGACCCTCAACATCCCCCCGCCCCTTGGTCATTTCCATCCCCTTTTCTCTCAGAGAGAGAGAGAGAGAGAGAGAGAGAGAGAGAGAGAGAGAGAGAGAGAGAGAGAGAGAGAGAGAGAGAGAGAGATATCCCTAACCCAACCTAACTTAACCTATACATCAATGGATGGATTTATATATATATATATATATATATATATATATATATATATATATATATATATAGACATCAAAATGGGATGCTGTTTTAGCCATTAGACAAGATTAACAACATTCGGCAGAGAAATATGAAATGAAAAATAAATTATAACAAAAAATATCTTGCAAAGAATATAGGTCACTAGTAAACGCTTAAAGAATTTAAAGAACTTAAGACGAATGGAAAATTCAAAATAATAAACAGTAACAATAGAATGATAGAACAAAGACAATGCAATAGATACCCCAAAAGAACAGAGACCAAAAAAGTAAACATCTAGAGAACCTAAACAATACACGACGAAGGGAATAAGAAAAAATAAGCAGGAAAAAAAATTATATAACAAACAAAACCACAAAGTGGGTACAGAGAAAGCGGCCCAACCGTAAACGTCCTAAGAATCTGGAGCTATTTTCAAGAAAATGTAGACAGGCAGGGAGGGAGGAGAAGAATGATTAGATGAAGGTCGTAAGAACAGGCCTTGGGGAACACCTGTGCCGGCCATAAACAGGACGACGACTACGAATTCGACACCAGGATACAAAAGACTCTTCTAAGCTCCACATGATTAGAGAGTTGGCATGAGAATAAGGGAAAATATACTGAAGAGGATTCGAGAGTTAGTTAAACTAAGGGAAAATGAAATGAAGAGAACATATGACTGAATTCTAAACTTTTAAGGTTTCTAGCACCTGAAGATGGCATCAGAAAAGTTCAAGGATTTTTTTAGGTATCATAGAATTAATAAAGTGTAACACTGAATTCTACACTTAAATATTTTTTAATACCTGAATTATTATTAACCCTATTCATATGGAACAAGCCCATCAAATGGGCTATTGACTTGATTTTCAAAAAGCTTCCAAAGATTATGGTATTCATTAGGAGGAAGTAAGAGGAGGTAAAGGGATATACGCAAGGAAGAGATCTCACTTATTGGAGAAAAAGAAAAGATTAGAAAGATGGCATCATAAAGTTCAGAGGTATTTTGGGGTGTCATAGGTTTAATAAGAGAATATTTGAATATCAACTGAAGGAATTGCTACACATTCACAAGATTTCCAGACTGAATAATACAAGAGGCTTCTCTCAATACTTTTAAGTGAAATACAAGAAGCTTCTCTCAATACTTTTAAGTGAATATAAGCCGAAGCGCAGACAACCAGTTTCTTATGGGATAATTCTATGATTATGAATTCTGAAATGGACATTGACGAACCATAAAGTGCCACAAAAAAATATCGATCAATCAAATCAAGACTATTGTGAGTGGAACAGAAACCACAATAAATCATACTTAGACAAAGTTACCCGGGCAATAATGCAAAAAATATTGGTGAAAATTACAGACAAAAAGAACACTGTTCTTTCCTTTACTCACTATTAAATGAACGATCAACAGTTACTTGATCTGGTTACATACCTGAAAAAGAAGAGGAAACATATGTCAGATTATAAACAGAAAGCTAAATGAATAGACCTTACATACATAAAATTGTTAGATGTATAGCATTCTTGGAATCCACAACCGTAACTAGAACGAAAAATGAGGTACTTCAAAACACCAGGATTTAAATCAACACCAGTTGGTGAGCAGATGATAAACTTTCCAAAACAACGAAACAGATATTATCAAATACAAAATATGATAAGCCAAAAAAAAAAAAAAAATCCTAGGAAGGTAGGTTATTTTGGTCAGACCTCCAAAAAGGTATAAAACGTCCTCAGGGCCTAGACTTGACCGTCTTGGCTCTGTTTTATATTACAATGCCGAGTTATTTTTTTAACTGCATAGGTCTCAGCTCTTTCCTGTACTCCACAATTTTTTTTTTACTATATACGTGCATTTGTCTCTAAAACAAGAAACAACTGCACCAAGGGGCGAGATATAAAGTCGAAATCAAAAGGGAAAGATAATTCATTAGAGGTAATTCGCCCACAGAGAAATACAAGTATGTCCCTACATCCCTGATAAGAGCATGTGATAAGCACTAACTGCTCAACAGAGCAATAATTACCGACTGTTCCCTTCGTATTATCACACTGAAAACTGCAGTTGCAAGATACAATGCCCCCGGGGACACCAAACCAAAAGTCGTGAAACAAGTGGCGAACGCGGCCATAAAAAATAAATAAATGAATAAATAACACCTTTATCGAACGCCTAAAAATAAAAAGAGGTCCCAGAATAGGGGGCCCAACAACGAGGCCCCCAAAATCTTGATATTCGGACGATTCGAACGATCGAAAGAAATGTGTGGGAGGGAGACGGCCGTTTCGTATCTTCCAAATGAACAATAACGCTGATGGGAGACTATACAGAGTCTTTAATTAGGGGGTTCTCGTTGCTGACTCGCTGGTTCAAGACACATCAAATCCCAGGTGACCTGTGTTAATTTGTTCCTATCTTGGGTTTATTCATGGGTGTGACCATCGCACGCACACCCACACACACACGCGCAAGCACATCAAGAGCAAGAGCAGAACTGTGAAAGAGATTTTTAAATAGCTTCCGCCTACAGTCTTAGTTGCTAGAAGTGGAAGGAGTTAACAAATAAAAATAAAAATACCTGTCAAGTTTTTCCTCGATAGCAGAACAGACATTATATATATCGAGTCTTCCACATACCATGATAGATCTCAAAATAAACTATGTCAACAATAAGAAAATTGAACCAATAAATGAATAGTGTAATGTAATGTAATGTAATGAAAGATAACCATGCCAGTAAATAAAACAAGTAAAGTCACCACAATTTCGCCTCCAACTGCTTCGATTCGTTTGAAAACACGCTGAAATAAACTCACGTTTTCAATAACAAGTTATTTAAGTCTGTTTTTTTTTAATAACAAGAAGGATATCGGAGGAAAAAGGATGCATACTTACAAAACAAGTAATTCTAAGAAAAAACATCCAACTTGTACCTTCGCTCATCGTGACACCCAAAAAATAAAAGATTGATTTAATACAGCGCTTCTTGCTCCGCTGGACATTGGCGAAATTGCAACGGATTATCTTAGGACCCTTTTTTAATTAACTTTAAAATGCTTACACCCTTTTTAAACTTTTTCACAAACTGTGACATGGAACAAGGCTACGAGTATTCATTTAATCTCTTTCATTACCTGGGCAGGCAGACGGACTCTACCAATAGGGCCAGTGTGGCCAACAGCTGCCCTTCCCCACTGGGCCAAGGAGACAGACTCTGCCAGCTGGGTCCAATGGCTGCCGTTCCCCACCGTGGTAGGCGGACTGACTCTGCCAGTAGGGCCCAACAGCTGCCCTTCCCAACCGGAGCAGGCAGATGGACTCTGCCAATAGGGGGCCAATGGTTGCCCTTCTCCACAAGGCCAAGCTGACTTAACCTGCCAGCGGGGGGCCAATGACTGCCCTTCACCACTGGGGCAGAAGGACGGACTCTGCCGGTGGGGGCCCGACGGCTGCCCTTCACCACAGGGGAAGGTGGAAAGACTCCACCAGTGTAGCCCAACGGCTGCCTTTCTCCACTGGGGCAGGCAGACGGACTCTGCCAATAGGGCTCAACAGCTGCTCTTCCCCACTGGAGGAGGCAGACGGACTCTGCTGGTGGGGCCAATGGTTGGTTACCCCCAACCTGCCACTGGCTCCCACCGTAGGAGCCCTTCTGCCTGCTTCAGTGGGGAAGGGCAGCCATTGGCCTCCGCTGATGAACTTACGCCTGCTTCGGTGCTGGCCTCCACTAGTGGAGCCCTTCCACCTGCTTCAGTTGGGAAGGGTCGCCACTGGCCTCTGCAGTGTCGCCCTTCCGCCTGCTTCAGTTGGGAATGGTAACTACTGGCCTCTGCCAGTGGAGCTCTTCCGCCTGCTTTGGTTGGGAATGACAGCCACTGGCCTCCACTGATGGAACCATTTTGCTTGCTTCAGTGGGGAAGGACAGCCACTGGCCTCCTGCTTCGGTGGGGAAGGGCAGTCACTGGGCTCCACTGGTGGAGCTCTTCCACCTGCTTCCGTAGGGAATGATAGCTACTGGCCTCTACTAGTGCAGTCCTTCTGCCTGCTTCGGTGGGTAAGGGCAGCCAGTGGCCTCCTCCAGTGCAGCCCTTCCACCTGCTTTGGTGGGGAAGGGCAGCCACTGGACTCAAAGGGTGGAGCTCTTATGCTTGCCTCGGTGAGGATGGGCAACCGTTGGCTCCACCAGTAGAGACCTTCTTATCATTGTAGTGAATATCAGATGTTGATGCCCAGCAGAGGAGCCCTTCTTCCTTACTAAATGAAAATAATTATGGCTTGTGAATAGACCACCCTAACAGGTTAGGCATATGGGGACTTGGCTACTGATAAGTAAATATTCCTTCTCTCTCTCTCCCCCTATTCCAAAAGTGCTGTAGCTAGAATTAGCCACAACCTGGGAATTTTCGAAGCTTCATACCTAAATCAGTCTCAGCACTATCTTGATGGAACAAATTAAAATTTTATGCCTCCATCAAAATAGGTTTGGTTCAATTTTTGATGATGACTACGTCATCTGCAATAACTTTATACTCTATTAATGGAAGGGAGTCAAGTTAAGCCTTATACCTTTTTTAAGTATCAAACAGACTTACTTCAACACAAATAGAAAGCAGCTAATTCTTTATACAAGAATAAGCAATATTTCCCCAATCATGCCTACCTATCAATCGATGGCCAAGTGTGAAGCTCCCTATTGGCAGAATTATTTCAAACACAACTGATCCGCTCCAAGGATTTAGGATAATGCAAGAAATGAGCACTCTCCACAATAATGCCTGTCCTAATTAACAAAAAGGATAAAATTGAAAGCTGAGCAAATAACTTATGCAATCATTCGAATTCCCATACAATACTAAACATACAAACACAGAGTCCATACAAGCACTCGAAAAGCTGAAAGAAGCTGAAGTACATTCTAAAAAATAGACCTACACAAGAGACTGACACATGAAAAATATTTTATGCTGATGTACACGGGTGAGCATATGTATATAGGGTATATTATATATATATATTATAGTTATATCTATATATATATATATATATATATATATAAGTCTATATATATATATATATACTTTATTTGGTAGATCTAGTTAGACAGCTGTGCCTGAATTGACAGGTGCCGCCAGTGTGGGGAGAGCCAAGCCAAGGGTAAGTGGGGCTCTCCAAGGCTTGTTCATGTACTTACCTGGATGGTGTACAGGTCACACGAGACTTAAATGACACTGGATGAATGATCGGGCTAGGTGTAGGGTGACCAAACCTATTTGTATCCCATATATCAATGTGCACATCAGATTAAAGTGACAAAAGGACAGCCCCTCGGCCTTAGTCAAGAGCTCATAATGGCAAGTGGAAATTCACTCACAGGCAAAAGGAAGACTGACGGAAGCAAATGTTGTCTTTGCCAGGAAGACAAGAAAAATGGTATTTGTACATCACAATCCTTAACATGATGGGTATGTAATGTTTTCAACCAATATGCCATTGTTCCAGGAGATTGGTGAAATGCTGCTTAACTTTGACCCAGCAAGGCTGGATGAAAGCAGTGGCATAGAGGCAACACTGCGACAAAACATGGCAAAATATTACTAGATCTGTGGGGTCATGTTTAATAATGCAAAACTTGATCGTGCAAGAAAGCGAAGATCTACAGTTGAAGGTAGTGAACTACAGGAAAGGCATGATAAACAGCGTCGAATGAGGCATGACAATGAAGCATTCATTTTTGTGTGTGAAAATGTGGCACCTGTATCAGATCTTTGACAATTAATGACCATGAACTTCAACAGGAGACTAAATGAGTGCACTCACACACTTACTGATGGTAAATTCTTGGCAAAACTAGGTGCAGGTGATGCAACTGCACAAAAACAGAAATACCATCTTGTATGTTTCACTGGCCTTTACAATTGGAAGAGGTCCCATCTTAGAAAACTTGAGAAAGAATGTCACAGTGAAGAACCAGATATATCTACTGGTTCTATCAGAGCTGGTTAATCATATCATTGAAACTTGCTTGAGCTCAGATGGTCCTACCATATTTCCACTTCCAGACATATCCTAATTATACCAGCAGCACCTGGAACAATTGGGCATTGCCTCACCCATTGTAAATAAACAAGATTAAAGGACAAATTGTTAGCAGAAGTCAATGAATTAGAAGCACACAAGAAAGGAAGAATTGTGCTACTTGCCTTGCAGAAAGATATAGCTTTAGCCCTATCTCAGGCATTCCGGATCATCAGTCAAGGGTTTGACGGCACCTTTGGTGATAGATGCATCAATAATGCCATACATCAAAGTCTGCTCCAGTTCACTAGCATGGTCGAACCTGGCTATTGCTCAGATCCTGCAGTACAACTGCTTCGCAAAAAAAAAAAAAAAAAAAAAAAAAAATGTACATCAACACTCAAAGGATAGGGAAACGCCTTTTCTAGTGTTCATGGTCATGGCTATCTATGCCAAAACCAGGAAGAGAAATGGTAGAAATGCTTCATGATTATGGCATGAGCATTTCCTATGAAAGGGTGCTGCAGATGCCACTGTCACTAATACATGGAAGAGGGTGTAGTCTGTACACCTGTCTTGAGAAAGAGGTTTACCACTGTGGTCAAGAACAACATCGATCACAACCCTTCAGCAACTATGGCTACTACCTCTTTTCATGGGACCAGCAAAGACAACCGGAAGAGCGTCAACCAGTACAGTCTGGGCCAGAGGGTAAAATCTGTACCTGGACTACCAGACTCCTTCACAAATACCCATCCTTTTTCCTTCAAATCCAAATATTTTGCAAATGATGCTTTACATACGTCTGAATGAGAATGTCATCGCACTAAAGGGTGACACCATGCATCTTTAAAATCTTGTGTTCATTTCAGACTTAAAAAAAGACACTGAGACAGTGCTCAAACATAGATAAGATACTTTGTTATTATACACCATTATATTCTTGGACTTGTATACTTTTCAGTAGCATAATATGGTCCCTTTAAAGGATGTAATATTGATAATGGCCCAATTGAAATGCTAGAAATAGATTCTCTGGCCTCACAAATGTAGGCATAAATTAAAATTTCATGTCTCTAGCTTTCTTAGTTGCAGAGTTACCAAGCAAAATGTTTCATGGCGGCCATTTTGTATGCCATATATATCACAATGGTAAATATAGTAGTAGGAGCTCTGCTGATATCTTAAATTAAGTCTTTTACCCAGGAAGATTTTATCTGAATAATGACTGTTGTATTTATTTCAACAATGATTTACTTGAAGTGTAAGAAATTGAAACAAGCGGCCTTTTTGAGGAGTGGCGTCCATATTGAAATTTTGCGTGGACACCCAGATTTTTCAAAAGAAAAGGTTAAAATGAGCACTTGTGCCATTTCATACTTGTATTACAAAACTGAAGTATTTTTCTACTTATCCGCTGCACTAAGACAGAATACATGCTACACTTCTTGCGCTAACATAAACGATAGGAATATTTTTTTGGATGGATCACCACATCCCTGATAGATTAAAAGTGAATACAAAACATAGAAAAAAAATTAAGAAAAAGAAAAAAGAAAACCCAGGTTCTCCCTTCATAAGTATGAATTAATTTTCATGGCGAGTTCACGCCAGTCGACAAGGCGGCGCCTTCATATCTCCTGGGCACACCTGTCAGTAGTACGTCAGAATATGGCCTAATTAAATTTGGCTTAGCACCTGTCTGCGCGATGATCTTTATTCTTTCACTGTCTTTTTTTTTAATGAACTATTTTTTCCCATTTATTTGCGTACCTGAGGCTGTCGCCCCTTTATTTTTAAATCGTAAAATTTACTTTCATTTCGTAATTGCGATGACGGCTTTCCTTCCCTGTCCTCTGTTATAAATATCTCCCCATAATTTATTTACGTCTTCTCGTTTCTAAGGATTGATACATATATCGGGAAGCGGCAATATTTATATTGCACATCGATAAGAGAGTGATGTATGTATTTGCTTATGTACGTACATATGTATACTAGTCGGGTATTTGTTTGTAAAGACCACAGCTGTGCCACCGGTAACGCCAACTGGAAAATTCCGAAATGATCAACAATTACAGTAGTGGTTACTTTAGGTGCTATATCGTTTTCACTTTTTCTTCAATTAATAAATTTTCTTAAATTGATTTGGACTTACAACTAAAACTGAACAATATGAAGATTGAGTTACACACAATAAAAAGTCCGTAAACTCCGGAGGATCAGAAGATAACATAAATCATTCTATCGCTGGGAATTTCCATATCGAAGTTAAAAGAATAAAATAGGATAGAACAGAGAATTTGGGCCAAAGGCCAAGCGCTGGGATCTATGAGGCCATGCAGCGCTGAACGGGAAACTGACAGTAAAACGGTTTGATAGGTGTAACAGGAGGAAACCCTCGCAGCTGCACTATGAATCAAGTGTTAGAAAGGGTGGAAAGCAAGAAGAAAGAAAGAGTCTATGAAAGGAAGTATATTAATAGAAATGAAAGGGGTTGAAGGGAGCGGCCGAAAGGACACTGCAGAGAACCTTAAGTAACGCCTACAGTGTACCGCATGAGGTGCACTGATGGAACTACTCCCCTACGGCGGTAAATTAAGTGATGATAGTAACATATTAAAAAATGACGTTAAGATACGCGCGGATAGCAAAATAACTTTGAAGAAAATAACACTTCAAATATCGATGAAATGAAATAAAATACACAGCAACAAATACGCGGAAATTAGTATTACTATCATTAACACAACTAGAACATTACTCTTTCCAGAGAGCGAAATCCAGTCGGAGAACTAAAATCAAACCAACACGCCGACGCTGATTCATAAATAATAATTTGTGGGTAGGGCAATTAATAGATAAATTTGAAAGTGACGTTCGGATTCCCTTTAACCATTAATTATTTCCGGCAACTATTTTAATAGCTACCTATGACACCACTTGCTGGGTGCCAAGTTGGAAAAAAAAAAAAACTAAAGAAGGTATTCCGGAAAATCGGGTAACGTCATAAGGCAAAAATACACAACAAGTCGTTTATTTTAAGATAAGAATCAAGGTTTAGAGAGAGAGAGAGAGAGAGAGAGAGAGAGAGAGAGAGAGAGAGAGAGAGAGAGAGAGAGAGAGAGAGAGAGAGAGAATCACGATTTGGGATGCAGATGTAGTGTTGGGAAACAGCGTGGTCTCAAATACATTCGCCTTGGTTTCTAGTCAATTTCTGTCCATTTGCCAATCGATTTTCGCTGTTGGTCACCCATGTTTTTATGTCACTTTTAGATTCAAATTTTTCACGGCCTCACAACGCACTCAGTCTTTCTACCTACGGCTTAGTTCAGCACAAATCATCCATACGGTTATACCGTATTTTTCGACCATTCTCAGAGAGGCCGTAACTAATATTTACTTCCAGCCAATATTCTCGCTAGTTTAGACATTTATTTATTTAATTTTTTTATTCATTTATTTTTTTGGTCAAGAGAGTTAATTCCCATTATCATTTTTCCCCATTTCTAACCATACATTACGAGACCGTATTCATTTCCATACTTCTACAGAATATCTACTGGCGTTTCCAGAGAATCAAGATTTCTGCAACTATTGCTGTTCAGAAGTCGTCTGCTTGTAGTCACATTTAGTTGTCTGGCAACAGACCTGCACATAGTTTCCTAAGCTATGTCTGTACTTAATTCTTCACTTTTCAAGTCTTCGAAACAACCACTCTCCTTATTTTTAGCTGTGTTAACATAGTAGGGTATTATTTTTTAGCCACAGATTAGCACTTTTTTTATTACAGTTGCTCTTCTTCCTCACTTGACCTCTCTAAAGCTAAAGGAAACCATTCCATCAGACAAATAGGTTACCGAAGACGAATAGAGAGCCTGAACATGTAGCTATGGCTTAGAAACACGACGATTGCGAGGGCAACTAATAGAAACATTCAAAATACTGGAAGGCGTAACAAAAGT
>NC_061096.1:16203549-16211049 GCF_015104395.2 Macrobrachium nipponense
CGTATGAATGAAATAATATAATGTTGAGAACGACAAGTCACACACCACTAGCCCTGAAAAAAACAAAAAACGACGGCGTCCTTTAAAAAACACAGCCCTCATAACCTCTCATAACTAGCAACACACGACTTAGTCACGCATTACCTTACCCTGTGGACTACATAGAAATGGAATTATTCTTCGCCCAAAAAATTCAGCGAATTTTGGTGTTACATTTCAATTTTCTTCCCTCATGTAAAAGAGATATCTTTCTTTAAATATAATTCTAAATATGATATAATTCTGATTAACTTTGTTTTTTCCCGTGATAGTATTCATAAAAAAAGGAAGTATAAGATGTGCTAAATTTAGCTAATTAGATACACCAACGTTATCGCATTAATATTGGTGCTTCCCTGGTCCTGTCAGCCCAGGATTTATAGACATATATGCATGGGATTACATCTAAATCATTAATCGAAAAGCAGAGGGGTAAATAATATCTACGCACATATTGTACATGCACTGTAATCGAGGAGGCACATTTCGCATGCATGTAAGGAACAAGAGAATAAAAACAATGATCGATTAGAGGTTAATTACGGGGTCGCAAGAAATATTTGTTTTTACTTGATACTAATGTTCACTACACCGTGAAACTTTGTTGGACCATAGCAAAAATCTGTGATCATATCAGGTGTTCAAAAAAGTGAAATTCTCACTGTGAAAACCCGATAAAGTTGATCATAAATTAAATGAGAGCGATATATGCGAGTACCTCACGACAAAATACGCCAACACAATGAATACTTAGCTGAAATGACAGACATTTCTGTATCGTAACGACATATTGTAAGCAGTTGTGCTTTATACATCCAATATCAAGCGATCAACAGTAAAGCATTGGCCGTAGCTATACTGGCGTATAAAGCACTTAAATGAAATCAGACCATACGTCTTTTCATTTTTAAAAATACCCCATGACCTCATCACCAGCAACTCCCTCAATTTTGTGATCTAATATCTATGAATAGATTGGTCCGAGATCAACAATATCTGTTTCTTGGTCTACAGCAGAATTCTAAAAAAGCATCATAAATCATTACAGATGGCTAAGGTTGTAGCGAGACCACAAGGTTACGTCAATAGTGATTCTCTCTCTCTCTCCATCTATCAATACAAACATCCATACACATCACATGTAGACATACGCATATAGATATACGTGTATCATATACATATATACACATACATGCATACATAAAATATATATATATATATATATATATATATATATATATATATATATATAATATATTGTTACGACCTTATTTACGGCCGTAATTTCAAGGGTTCTTGTCTCTACTCAGAATTTGCGGTCAGTAGAAATGTAACACAGCAACTTAGGAACAATAGAGCAAACACCTCAACAAAAGTTACAATATTTATTTACACAAGAAAAAGGTAGCGGTTGGCAAAATTAATAATCAAAATTAATATATATATCAAGGGAAAAACCAACCTTAAGATCTTTAAAAGATCACCTATAACTAAACTAAACCCTAAACCAAGAAATAGGATATTTTTAAGTATGTCTTCAAGTAGGTACCTTCCAAATAGCTGGCCAGACAAAACTAACCTAAGAAAATAAGTTAGGCAGAAGGAAGCAAGAGAAAATAAGAGGGAAACTTAATAATACTCCTACCTAACACATACAGACTAAATTATACTCAAAACTTAAATTAGTGAATAGAATATATTAAGAATAATTATAATAAGTAGATAAATAAATAAATTTATGAAAATATCTTACAAACTGATTCAACCACAAGAGGCTTAGTAGACCGTCTCTTCAGGCCATACAAGGTCCAGAAGACCGTACTGCAAACAGGGGCGTGCAAATCTACAGGTACTCAGCGATTCACGATCGTCTTAAATAGCTATAAAACATCTCATACCTGTAGAAAGCCGCCCTACTTGTCTCCACGAGTTCCAAGAACTCACTGACGCTGATTCCGAGGTCAACCGGGTCAAGCTGCAATGCCTGCAGGCAACCCAAAATACCACGGGAACACCGAGGGTGGTAGCCTCCGAGAATCCGGGACGTCAACGGTTCTCGCACGCCACAAACTACGCCGTTCTCAGTAGACACGGGCCAACTCGTTCTGAATCCTTCCGAAGAACGAGGGAAGAGGCGTGGCTGATGAATGCCGCGGGTGACAAAGACCAGCGACCACACACAAGGCAGCGAAGGAATAAAGATGCCGTGATCCAAATCTCCGTACAAAATTGTTGAAGTGACCATAAATAAAGTGGCGAAGCGTCAGGATGTGAGGAGGAACTCGAACTAACTCTGTCACGAATCACCACCCTTACGATCAAGCCTTCCACTCGAGTCAACACAGCTCATAGGAGAGAAAAACAACGATCGTTAATACGGCACTTCAATGGTTCACTAATACCGGGGGAGAAGGCGGTAAACAAAGCAAAACTGCGAAGTCATATGACTCCCTTACAGAGTTCATCGAACTAATAAACGATACTAACTTGTTAAAAAAAAACTTAACCTAAAATAAGATCAAAAGGTTGGACAACTATTAACAAATTATAATTAACAAATTATTAATTTACTTTAATCTAATAATATATATATATATATATATATATATATATATATATATATATATATATGTATGTGTGCGTGTGTGTGTGTGTGTGTGTACGCGTATGTATGTGTTTGATGTAATAATGACTATTAAAACAACATCAAAAAGAGAGAGAAATGTGTATTTATTCTACATGATAGCGTCGAGATTTTGTGATGGCGAGTGAGCTTCGTTGTCATAGTTCCATTTGCTTCCTGTCATATGCTATTCCCCAAAATAAACTGAATGTTGCCACCACGTCATTAACGGGATTATAATTTTATAAATGAAACCATAGCTCTTCATAACAAATTTCCAAATAGGTTTAAGGTCAACAGCCCTAAATTCGATCAATTCAATATATCCTAAAATCTACCTTTAAAAAAAAATATTAAAACAGAAAATCTGATTCCTCTTTGACTCGAGTTTGTAATCACAGAAACTCACCAGTCTCCTGGCGTCACTCGAAAAACGCAGCATTCACGAATCATTTTAGGTTTTATGAAGTGCAACTCAAGAGATCAAGGAAAGAACTTGGTATGCTTTGTCATCGCATCACTTTACTGCCTTAAACCCGAGCAACTACCTATAATATAATACCGACAGAGTTCTGTATCATGAGTGCACTGGCCAATTCTACGGTAAAGGGCAGGGCTGGTTTTACCATCTATTAAAAACAAGTTATTCACACTCGGACCTGCTTTGGTTTCCAGATCCAATTTAAATACTATAGTTCAATTTATCACACCAACGTCGGAATCGCACACGTACCGTGCTATACAAATAAGGGGGAAAATGCTATAAACAAATGGGCCCCAAAGTACTTCACTACCGGCAGTGCAAAGAGAATACGGAGCACAAAGGTTTTACAAGCCTTACAGCAAGTTTCAGCGACCGACCAAGTACGAAATTTACTAGGAGGGACACAGGTAGCAACACAATCCAACTATGAGCAGTAAGGTAATGCATATGAGAGCACAGTTCTCACCTTTGAGAACAGATCCAGGAGCTAAACACCTAGGGGCTAAACACCCAATTTAAAAAATCAATGTCTAAAACATAAAGGTTAACGTTTTTTCCTGAGGACTTCCATTCCATTTTGCGGGCACCAACACCAGAGGAGGAATGAACGTTCGGTTAACACTATCGTTTTGTCAAAGGAACCACCCTGGAACAGACTCTGGGCAGCAAGTCCAAATGAATGACTTCTCATGATTAAGATAGCACTGTCAACTTAAAGGCATCAGAACAGATATCTCTAGATGTATGAATTCTGATAGCAATGCCATCCACCAATAATTTAGTTCCAAGAGAGTTGAAAGCCATTCAAATTTCATCTTCCATCCTGTTTTTAGATTTTTAATTCCATTTTCCATTTCAAGAAATTCTTATGATCCTTTCACTCAAAATCTAGAAAGCAGGAGTGAATGTACAATTATGTATCCCTTTTCTCTTGAAAGGAAAATTGACATTTGGATTGAAGGCATACGTATCAACTACCTCCTGCTTAACAGAAATAATACGAAAGACATCTTTCATGCCATTGCCATTGAATTCTGCTTCATTATATATATATATATATATATTATATATATATATATATATATATATACACACACACACATTTATTATATATACATACATATATGATATATGATATATACATAAATGCTTAATATATATATATATATAATATATATATATATATATATATATATATATATATATATATATATATATATATATACACACATACATTAAGCATCTACTGGTCACTCTTGTACCAGATTCATATGTAATTGTAAAAACCACAGTTATATATATTATATTATATAATATTGTAATATAAGAGAGGGTCGGGACGGCAATATCCGGCACTAGGAACATCATCTACTTCACAACGCCTTTTTCTACTGACATGCGGGCTAAAGTTGAGACAGAAGCTGGGCTAGAGAACAGCATGTCTAAGAGGGAGCTCATTGTCAGTATACAGTATCGTTATTATAGACACACAAAAATGTGAAGACGAAATAAGACAAACCATAATTTTCAATAGAGTTATACTTCTTGAAGATCTAAACAAATCAGTATTCTGAAACTTTCATAGGGCTGGCCTAAAGGATTTGCTCTTAACTTTCATATAAAATACATAAAGCTACACCATCTGCGCTAAACGCGAAAACCCAAAGAAAACAAATAACTGGTAATGAAATACACAGACAACTGCCTTTGGTTCATTTTGTTACGACTGTAACTGACCTCAGGTTTTGAAGATAAATCCAAAAATCAAACTAACCGCCAGAAGATGGGGACATGTCATATTTAACGAATAAAACTGAACACTATCACATCTAAGTGCATCCATGGTGAACAAGAGTGAGACAAGATCTCGGATATGCGAATATTCAAACAATAAAGGGAACAAAGTGCACAACAATAGAAAAGAAAAAGGGTCATGAATTTACGAACAGAAATAAAGCTGAGCTAGAATTCAGCTTTTTCATGTTATTTTACTCCCTGGAGAGAGAGAGAGAGAGAGAGAGAGAGAGAGAGAGAGAGAGAGAGAGTAGGGTACTACCAGTTTACATTAAGAGCCAGCAGCAGTAAAACACTTTTAAAGTAGACACGGGAGATTAAGGGCTTTGTTTTGACGGGAGAGCCTTCACCTCATTATCCGATGCAAGTAACCACACTTTGAGGACCTTTCAAGGCACATAAGACTTGAGCATTTGAAAGCCTCGCACTGCCTATATATTAAGTATATTGTGTAACGCATAACCTAGTCAAGACTAGTAATATTCCTATCATGCAGGATTTGCTACATTCTTTCATTGAGGAACATTTATGCCAATCATTTTGAAATCTCTCTCTCTCTCTCTCTCTCTCCTCTCTCTCAGCGCCTTGCAGACTGGTCCTTCCCATTTACATCAATTGAAGCTGGCTATCATTCTAAAGTAGACCCCACTGGTTAAAAGGTCGTACTGACTTTGATGCGAAAACCTTGTACGCAAGGAGAAAGCTAAGGAATAGTAGCATGACGAGACCTGCAAAACACTTTAAATTTAGTTTTGTCTGTACAGTATGCAGCAAAACTCGAGTAGACCCCGATTTTTCAGTGATTTTTCGTTCAAAAAGTGACTAACTGGCAACTCTTACCTTCTTCACATTTCTAATGACACTGAATTGCAACGGCGAAACATTTTGGAACTTCGCTCATAAAAAGATACAGTTCATTTAGCATGGTTTTATAGTATAATGTTATATATTTTTTATCAAATATAGCTAGTCATTAGAAAAAACATTAACACCTTAGTTTTTTAATCATGGTAAATATGAAAAGACGTAAATATTAAACGAATTTTACATGTTAGCCATCATAGTAATTTATTTAATGTAATGAACGTAACGGAGATGTAGTTGTGGGCGTGGCCTAACATTACGTCAACTGTGGTCATTTGCCAAACATGGTTGGAGCAACCCGACAGCGACCGGAAACGTCACCCCCAACAAGGAGAGCTATAGTTGAGCTGCATCTCGCGAGATTTGCAAAAAAAAGACATAGCTAATCGTCTTAATATCAACAAGACAACTGTGTATAGATGGCTAAAACGATACAACGACGGAGAAGGATTGAAAAGCCACCCTAGATCTGGGAGACCCCGCTGCACAACCGCAGAAGAAGACGAAGTGTTAGTTAACTTTATAACCAAACACCCGTTTTCGTCATCATTTTCAGTGAAACGAGAAACAAATATACAAACATCAGTTGACACTGTAAGACGTCGGTTTCGAGAAGCTGGTCTTCTATGTAGGAAACCTGCGCTCAAGCCTCTACTTACACAGACGCATCATGACCATCGTCTCGGGTTTGCGCTCGAATATCTGTCCAAGAGCGAGCAGTTTTGGGAAACTGTTTATATTTTGTGACGAGAAGACTTTTTGCAACGACCAACAGGGAAGACTGCACTGCTGGCGTCCAGGAAAAACCAGGTAATGAACATTTACTTATTTTGCCTTATATTTTTACGTGGTAGCCTAGTGTGATATACTTTGTATTATAGGCCTAGTCTGTATATATGCTAAAGCTTTAATGAATAGTAATTCCTCTTACACTGGTTTTTAAACCTGCTGACAAATATCTTTAATGGAAGTTACGATGTAATCAGGGAGAAATAATGCAAGAGAAGATATAAATTAATCTGACCTAGGGTGGGAGTTGGGAATTGTCATTACTGAGGAAGCAGTTTTAAAGGTCTATAAAATCCCGCCTGCGCTTCGACCGCCTGCGCTTCGAAGTGTTGCTTGGCGGGAAACCAGTCGCAGAGGAAGTTCGTGCTAGCTTTCCTCGAGTCTCGTGAATGTTTGAATACACATTGCACTGACTTAAAAGTCGTTTAAGGTTACTATGCTATGACAACTTTCCTTATGCCTCTTTTCCGAATTCATAATATATACTATTAGGCCTACAACCAAAGATTTCTTTAATTATTTCACTGTAAAACTAAGTCTGGCAGAAAATACAACTGACGTAGCTGTTTCTAATATTTAAATAAGTTTTGTTAAATGCATATTAAAGAACTGTGTATATATATATATATATATATATATATATATATACACATGTTTTATAGAATAACCTTATAGTGTTTTCTTAACAATGCACTTCAAGTCTTAAAAGTTAAAAGTTCGGTGTTATAGCAATATTACTGAAAGTATGGCTTAATAAAAGCGCCAGTTCTTTTTTTTCTAATCCATAAGATCTATTGATGAGAGGAAGAACTGCAGTTAAAACAGTTTCTTTTAATATTTAAAAGTAAGCCCACTGTCATTGTTTCTCTCCGAATATCTGGTAAATTTATATTTTCTCTAAATCCTT
>NC_061096.1:16221049-16231049 GCF_015104395.2 Macrobrachium nipponense
CCAAAGGTCTAAAAATATCTGAAAAAGGTTTCGCGCTAAACTAAACGTGCAGGAATTTCAGGACAGGATATTTATGATTTATTTACTAGAATGAAAATTTTAAAAAGTTACCAATGTGCATATTTAACAAGACAAAAACATTATTCCACAGAAAATATATCGTATTTTTTTCATGTTCGTTGGTGAAATAACGGGAGATTTTAGCAAGTTTTAATTTATTTGGTGAACTGAATTTACAGGCTATGTTTCTGTTCAGTTATTTTGTGTTCCCACTTATAATTGAGAATATATTAACGTGTTTAATTTGTGGCCTTTTTATTTGATCCTTGTTGTGAGTATGAGAAGTACTAATTATGAGTATCAATTACGAAGACCACTTCACGGTAGGTTAGGAATAAAATGTTTGCAACTTACACGTTAGTGGAAAAAGTCGCACACGTCCAGAGTAAGCTGGAAGTCAGATCACCCCTTATTACTTTACCACATTCTGTAATTTTAAGTGTCCGTTATTCTAAAGATTGGAGTATAACGTTCTTACTATTTAATTTTGTATTTTCATAAGTAACTACTTGATGATGGGAAATGTCATGAATTTCCGAAAGCTTGGCTATGCCTCGCTATGTGAATAAAGAATAAGAATGTCTGCAATTTTTTATTTGATCCCGTCGTCTGCTACCCTGTTCCGTCCAACCCCCCCCCCCCCCCCACCACCACACCATGTAGGGAGTGCCTTCATTTACATTCCTTAATAACAACGCTCCCGGTACGAAACCTTAATCCAAAGCCTATGACGAGATATGCTTCTATATTCATACTCCGATACTTCGTTAGAAAAAAACATAAAAAAACTGGGTCATGCTTTTTAACTTTTCTTTCTGAAAATGATGACGAAATATTAAGGACATTCCATAATTGAATCTAATAGTCTGTGATGATGTTTTAATAATGGTCCATAATTTCAATTACATAAAATTAATAACATTAAATACGGTCTACAAAAAATCGTAAGATAAAGATCCCATGTACGAGAATGGATCAATTTTGAAATATAAATTAGGCACTAGAAGCACTCCATCTTAGCCCAACTTCTATACATAAACTAAATCAAGGAGAATACATATCACTTGGTACAAAGACCCCCACTTATGCCTTTTTATCATTGACATTATGGCATGAGTACAAGAGTGCCACCATTAACCTTGAAGAAGTTCATTTCAGTCATGAATTGAGTGGCTACACTCATGTAGTGTGAGGAAAACTGAACAATTGAGCGAGGACACAACACAGACTGACAGAGAGAGAGAGAGAGAGAGAGAGAGAGAGAGAGAGAGAGAGAGAGAGAGAGCTTGACGTACCTGTCTTTTCTTCTTGTGCTTTCCGCAGGAGAGCCGCTCCGCAAGATTGGTGAGGAGGCCGCACAGCGAGATAACAGCGCTTTGCCTGCTAACGTCGCTACCTGAGGAGCTATCGCCTCCAACAACCACCACTCCTCCTCCACCTCCTCCTCCCCTTCCCCCATCTTCTGCTGCCGCTGCCGCTGCTGCTGCTGCTCCTCCTCCTTCGCGTTCCTCAACCCATTCATGCTCGTTCGTAGCGCTGGATGGGCCACCTCCCATCCACTTCAGACAAGGCATGGTGACTGGAGGAAGAGTGACCTGGAGTCGAGGATGGTAATTCCGAGGCTAGTGCAGACTGCGAGAGTTTTACTGGCACTCATAATTGGGGGGAGGGAATGCGCTCACGAGGAGGCCTTGTGGCACTGATCAGGCTACCTTCATTTAGCCTTTTTCTTAACAAACCTTCTTCCCATTATTTCCTTAGATTTAACACACAGACACTTAAAATACATCAATAACAACACCACACTGAGACACTGCAGCACAATACACTGAAATAATTACCCTACGAAAGGAAGTAATAATGCGTATCTAAATCTGTAACACTTATTTCATTTTCTTTCCTGATTATCCAGCGTGAAAAATTCTTCACCAATAAAAATGTGTTCGTTGCCTTCTCGACTGTGCCCCCGAATTTTGACTTTTCTTTTTCCAGTATTGTAGTAGTATTTTAAGGAGTCTCGAAATATTCTGTGCTTTTCATAGTCCCCATTTTGTAAATGACTCCTCATGCAGCTTTGCAATTACATGTGTCATCCAAAGGTTTATTTTTGTTTTAGTCACACCTGTTTCTATTCAAAACCCTAAAAATAAAATTGAATCTTAACATTGACTTAGGAAAAATACTTCTGGGATTATGTATGCTTATTATATATGTATATGTATATGTATATGTATATGTATATGTATATGTGTATATATATATATTCATATGTATATGTATGTATACAAACGCTTGTCAATACCTTTTTGCTTTTAAAAGCATTCACAGTAAAAGAACCAATGGAATAAATGTAGCAGTAAACATAACTGAATAGCAAGAATTCATTTTAAACAGCCTCAAGTTTTTGGGGGGTCTGCTTGATTAATGGTATAAGTAAAATACTTATCCATTAATCAGCATTACCCCAAAAACCGGGCTTGAAAAGGCTTGAAAATTTTTTTTTTGAATTTTTTTTTTATTTAAGACGACAAAATGAAAGGCAATAAAATAACCATTCCCAAACAAAATGAAAACTGTGTTCCTTTAGTAGTGAAAATTATCAACCAAACCAAAAGTTTTTTTTTTTGTAATGTGCAAAGTCAGAATGAGTATGCATGGTGTGTGTATGTATGTGTTTGTATGTATGTAAGTGTATACATACATACATACATACATACATACATACAAACACACACATATATAATATATATATAATAATTATTATATATATAAACTGGTTATTTTATAGGCCATATCTGTGGCTTGGTTCTGTTCAAAGCAAATCAGGGAATGCTTCTCGAACCAGGATAAGAGGAGTTAGGGGTTAATTGTGATGTGAAAAGATTTCTTGTTTAAAATGCAACTTAACGAAAAACTGGCAAACAAAAGACCCATCCGTCCGATGATCCAAGTCATAAACTGCTCATATTCAGGAAACAGAAACCTTCCATCCACGGAAAAAACCCCTCAATCTAAAAGGAGATATAGCTCTAAAGAAAGAAACAGACAGAGGAGAAAAATCTGCACGGGATATGTTCCAAAAAATTGAGGTTTTTACGGGGGGGGGGGGGTTTTGCTGTGATTGCAGTGTCCGTACCCCACCGACCTACGCCATTCACTATCTGTTTTATGCCACAACTTGAGTCCTACGAGCAGCTTTATTTCTCATAAGTTGGAGACCTTACTATACACACAAGTTTTTGGCGTCATCATCATATGAACAATTTTGTTTTCCAACGGGCCAGCACTCGTTATACACTGAAAATAACGTAAATTCCTAGAATAAGATCCACTAACCCTGCGGAAACTGCAAACAACAATAGTCTTGGTTCCGCTAAAGATCCCATCAAACAGTGATTATTTCTATACACATATATAATATCTTATACCACACAATAAATATATATATATATAAGTATATTTTTTAAATATATATATATATATATATGGTTTGTCTGGATAAACAGTAGCCTATAATTATACACACATGCATAAATACGTATATATGCACATATACCATCAAGCAGTTTTCCCTAAAAGGAGATAGCTCCGAAGAAATGATAAAACAATTTCGACTATCAATGCCACAATCAAACACTTAAAACCAGTCGAATCGTTGATGAACTGACCGCAACATGAAAACTTTTTGTAAGTATTAACAAGACCACATACACACGCATATACATAACATACATGCATACAAAAACACTATATCCACGAAAGGAATAACTTTCACCCAATGGCCAATAAACGTTTCAAGCAATATTTCTCAAAATAATACTTAATGCCATTGGTAGGGAAACAGCAAGCAGTTTGTCTCCTATCCGAAATGCGCGAGAAGAGAAGATAAACAGAAAAGCAAAACGAGAGGAGCTGATGGTGTCAACGTCACCGCACAAAATTCATTCCGCTAAGAGAGAAGTGAAAGCAGGAACTCCTGTGACAAAACTGCAACTGTGTTTTTTCGGTTGGCGAATTGGGACAGCTTCCGAGCCCATGGCGCTCTTCTTCCCGGAGAACTCTTGGTTTACATTGCCCGTTATTGGAAGTCTATCTTTCTGTTTGTTTCTCTGGCACGTCAATTAAGCAGGACAAAACCGCAAACTAACGGTACCAGGAGATCCGTCTCCTGATGTGAGGCATCCACATCCACAAAAAGAAGAAAACCGAAAAAAAAAAATAAAGACACCTCATCCTTTCCCCCTCAAGCAAGCATACAAAGTACACAAACCCAAACTCACACATACACTACACGTATACAAATAGGAAAATGTTTAATATAAACGCGAGGTAATTAAAAATGTGAATTCTGAGGCAGTTAAGGTGATGATTATTCGTCATGCACTTCCTATGACGTTAACACACGCAAATTAGAGGCAAACTGAGCAAACTTTCCTATTTAGAAGTGGAAATCAAGTGGATGAAAAGACCGAAAATATCCGAGTGCTCAAGTTCTAGGGGTTCAATGATAAAACAGAACTGTATCATGCCATTCGCGAGAATTATACACCCACTTGCCTGCAATAAAAAGTCTAAATTACTGTTAAATAGAGTACCTCGATTATTCTACACTGCTAATGCTAAGCTAGTTCATTTTACGAAATTATCCCCCAGAGGAATAAACTCATAAATTATTCAAGACAACTGGATAATAAAATACTTAATTATTACAAATACAGTTCAAAGAATGCCATTCAAACCTTGCTAGATTTTCCTGAAAGGTTAACCTATCAAGGTTTCATGAAGAGAAAAGTCATTTTTACAAAACTAAAACTTCACCTAAATGCTTATAACGCAACTTGTTTGGGATGAAGGAAACAAAACTCCTTGTAGTGGATGCCATCATAACTTCCTTTGCTTAGTTTAAATAAACCTTCAACTGAAAAAATTATAAGAAATACGCTTTGTTATACCTGGACTCGATCGAAAGAATTATACTGCAGCCGCTCAACAATAAGTACCATTCATTGTAAAAGAAATTACAGTTTAATTTTAGTAGCAAACAATAAAATTCACCTAATGAATTAAGAACTATATATAATAAAACTAGGCACAAATTAATGCGTAGATCTTTAAAAGAACTGGATCATAACTTCTTGTGGGTGGCTGAATTAAAATGAATCTTTCGAACAGCTGAGATAGATCTACGTTCAAAGGATTACATAAAAACGTTACCAGATGACCTAACAAAACCAAGTATAAGGAGATAAAATACATATCTTGAATGTCTGAAGCAAACCTTTACGGAAATAGTATAATCAGGCAAAATTACTTTTGCATTACTAAACAAGAATGGGTAAACTGAATAAGTTTCTACGAATTAAGTTTGCAATCAAGGATGACACCTAGAATTTTTCAGAAGTTGCGTGCAGTTCAAGAAACACTGTCAATTAAGAGAGCTGAGTAAGGAATCCAAATTATTGAAAATAATGCATCCAAAAGTACCGACAACAATATTTGCCTTCTTTTTGAGATCAAATTCGTTTGAACCAAGATGTCATTCAGTTCTCAGGCAATTTTATTGCTAAGCGAAGGGATTGGCTGAACTCAGGTGTTACACATCAATAAATCATACCTATTCCTCAATTTTGTTTATTTCCCAAAAGTTTTCATTTAAAACTGGAGCACCTTCATACTAGCACGAACAGATGTCTCGGTTATTGCCAAGATAAATACTTGTACATTTATTGTCATCACTGACAACTGTACCATAACAAACAACACCACAGTATATATTCCCTGCACCATATCTGAAAACAAGTGACTCGAGCGTCTACGGGAGTATCAGACCATGTCCGGTAAACTATAAATCCTCTCGGTACCAATAACTGAACAAACAAACAAACAAAACACGATCAATGTTGAAATAGATATTGGCCATCCCTGTGGGTGAACGTACCGCCATAAACATAAAACTGTAAATAGAAGGCGATGTCATCACTCTCCGTTATCCTACGAAAGATTTACCAAAAGAATACAAACCTAACTGGAACTCTTTCAACAACTTTACATTTATTAGGCACAACGTCCTCCTCACTTCCCAAAACTTCCGAATAACTCACTCCTTGCACAAATGGATTTTCTTCCGCTCATGCCTTATAACTCTGATAAATACTTTCACTAATCCTAACTTTTCACTATATCTTTATCGCGTCTTTTGCATTTCTATCATAAGTATACTACGCAGCACATTTACATCAAGAGCCTCAAAACTTTTTACCATCCTTCACATACCTTATAAAAACTTCACTACCATAAGGCAGAAAAAGTCAATAAGAACTTCAGCCTTACCAACACCTGTTTACATAAAAATTCGTCTAACTTTTTAAGTCATTTTCACATATCACCCTTCTTTCCGTGTTTTATTACTCTGTGAATCCTCCTTAAATCCTTCATTACATTTACGTTATTTTTGCTCAATCATCCCATAAGACACGTAGCGCTATATTACCTTGGTTACCTCTGAATGATCAATATTGGTACAATTATAAATCTAATATATTGATTGGAAACGAGAGAGAGAGAGAGAGAGAGAGAGAGAGAGAGAGAGAGAGAGAGAGAGAGAATCATGTCGCAACACACCATCTCCGCTTATCTCCCAAAAATGTGATTGACAATGATCGAGTGAATGTAATTCGTATACTAGATTTTTCTGTTCCAAAAATCCTATAAAATTTAGCTTTATACAGAAAAGTAAGATCATAAATTAATTAAAAAATGGAATAAAATGAATGCCGGCGAGAGAGAGAGAGAGAGAGAGAGAGAGATTGGCAATCATGAACCACCTACGTATATAAATAGTTAAATCAACAGTAAATTATTATAAAAGAAAGGGAAATAAAGAGAAATCTCAATGGAAAACACAAACTGATAAGCAACAAAAAACAATGAGCACTATCAGAGAGAGAGAGAGAGAGAGAGAGAGAGAGAGAGAGAGAGAGAGAGAGAGAGAGAGACTGACTGGCAGCCCGTCAATCACTCTAGTCGGGTGCCCTTGGAAAGCCAAGATGAAAAGATTGTGTGTGTTTGTCCTCAAATACTTCATATGAATAAAAATTCTCTCTCTATTTATCCACCTATCTATAAATGAAATACCTAACATGGAAGCGGAATAATGAAGATGAGTAGAGATTTGTGGAGGAGTTTGACAAGAGGGACGTGGGAAGCATAAACAGGAGAATATAACACTGACTGACAGATAGGGCTAAAGATATGAGGCGTAGGGGGTAGAAGAGACGCTGGTAAAATTCCACGATGGAGTCATGGAAACATTAAGGAGTGTTGGTGAGTAGCTTCCATTAAGGAGTGTTGGTGAGTATAGGAAGCTACGAAGAGGGAATAAAATCAGTAATTAGAGCATTAAGAAATGAAAGGTTTGCAAAAGGAAAAAGGTCACTGTGGGTGGGCAAAGTATGGGTAAGGTGGTGGGTACAAATTTTAGGAAGAATAAGTTTTAGTTCAGGAAACGCAGTGAGGACAAATGATACATAAATTGGTCTGTAAATAGCAGATTTAATTGGCAATATTCAGTCAGAAGTCATAGCAGTTTTGGCTCCATGGACCGAATATTTCAGTGTTGTTAAATGAGAAAGATAGAAGAAAGGCAAAAGTGAACGATGCAAGATTTGGAAGCTTTAATTTACGTTTCAGAATGCCCGGGAACCTAACTGACTGCTGTGGAAGTGAGGACAATAAAGAGGTTTAAGAATGGATTACGGAGTTCATGGGATTGTAAGTTAATTACTGTACTACTGTGGAGAAAGAGAGAGAGAGAGAGAGAGAGAGAGAGAGAGAGAGAGAGAGAGAGAGAGAGAGAGGGACGGGGCATTAAAAGGATAGAAAATACGTGGTCAGTGAATTCATAAAACCTCCCAAAGTCTTTGCCACATTTCGTAATGTTAACGATCTGCATCAGCTAAGACACCCGATGACGTCATTAGGCAATGACGTCATGACGACAGCGTAAAAAGTAATGCATCATTACTTATTGCCAACATGTAGCCACTACATCAAAGGCGTTTAACTTCATTTTCATAGAGTTTCTTCTAAGCCGAAAATGTCCCGAATAAGAACACCACGAAATGACGTAGAATACACGTAACAGAATGCCAAATGAATCATGCAAGACACTTATAATAGATCGTGCCCAGAATTCGCCACCGTCTCTCTGGGACTATTACTTATGCAGGCCAACAAAGAGGAAGAGGAAGAGGTACAAATAACGCACGGGTGGGAAATTACTTATCCATCTTTCTTTGTATCCATCTTCTAGGTAGGGAACCTAAACAAAATAATGTCTTGTAACTATTATTTAGTGTGTGTGTTTCTTTTTTTTTTTTTGTTTTTTTTTTTTTTTTTTTTTTTTTTTTTTTTTTTTTTTTTTTTTTTTTTTTTTTTTTTTTTTTTTTTTTTTTTTTTTTTTTTTTTTTTTTTTTTTTTTTTTTTCTTGATAAACGTTGTTAAAAATTTTTTTTACAGGTATTAGTTATGAATTAGCAATAACGTTGTTTTAGTACAAAATACTTTTTAAAAAAATATGAAAAAAATCGAGCAAAACTTCGGGTCGAATCCTGAGGAAAAGAAAAAGAAAAAACGAACAAGAATGTCACTGTTGGATTTATATCTCTTACCTCCTGTTCCAGATATTTGCGAAGTTATTTTTGTATATTTTGTATAGATAAGACCTGTTTTAGAACTAGTGACAAGGAAAGACAGAAAGGAAAAAGCAAGGTAAGAAACAAGAATTACATAGCTGAGGAACTGCGTTTTGAGGAGATATGGAAGCAATTCACAGCCAAAAAGAATATAATAGTATTGATAGAAAATGGTGTTTCTATGAATGAGCAAGTAAACAATGATTCAGGGAATCAACATCCGGAGCTAGAACAAGAGGGATCGAGCCAGGCAGAGGTAGAAGGATTCTGTCTGCCCTTATAATATCAGCATTAATTACATTTTTAATCACATCAATATCACTTGACAAGTGTGCGTCAAGCAAAAATGGAATCTAGTGCGAAGGTTTAAACAGATTTGGTTTTGTTAAACCAAAAGGCACAATCAGTATGTGTGTGTGTGTGTGTGTGTGTGTGTGTGATTGGGCAACAGTCACATAGATGGTACTGTGAAGCAGCTCGTTCTAAAATTACGACGTTCTTGTTTCAATATTTTAAATAATAATAATAATAATAATGAATAATAATAATAATAATAATAATAATAATAATAATAATAATAAAAACAGGGGTAAAAATAATACAAACGCCTCAAGGTAACAGTTGAGTTGAGCTAATTAGAAAGGTGGAAATCAAACCTCGTGGTTTTTCATATTTCGATCCTTCACACACAGACACAAAATGACATATCTACCCCTCGCAACTTCACAGCACAATCAATCTACCACACAACCAACAACAGTAAGCGACGTTAATCCTTCGCCACAGACCTAAAAAAATGAGCGAGACAAACCGAGGCCAAACGACGCAACAAAGGGGAACCACCTTCAGTGCGCATCGTCACATAATAAGAAAACCAGTTGGTAAACATTTGTGTTCGAGTGAAAACAAGTGTCCCCCAGTTGAAGACTTTTTGGAAAGAGGGGCAAAACACCTGTCGCGCGTTTGCCACCCAGCACACACGTTTGTTGCCAACAGCAACCTCGATCGAATTTACGAAAAGGAAACATTGCCTGATCTCCTAATAGGAGCAAGAACAAGTGCTTCTGATTTGTACCCGATGCAAACAGTGAGGTTTCATTTCATGAACTTATATAATGACCATAACAATGAATTACTATTACCTTCTGCCTGGGAAGTTATTGTAATTCCCCTCTTGAAGCTTTTCCATTTTCCTTCAGTGCTGAAGGGAGTTTTTACATTTCACAACGCAAGTACATCACAAGCGG
>NC_061096.1:16236049-16256049 GCF_015104395.2 Macrobrachium nipponense
TATTTATTATAGATTCCAGTTCATACTTGGGATTCTGCTCAATGTAATAGAAAAGTTGACATTTTACACAACTGACCGATTCAACACTTGAGATTTTAGTTTAGTTCGGACCAACTTTTGCAATTTTTTGTGTATAAAACCCTTTTTAAGACGAAACATCAACGAACGCACTTGTTCAGGCCGTAAACCCTAGAGAATATCTTATGGGGCGAACAGAAACCAATGGGAATGAGTTTCATGGCTTAATCATTCAGTCAAACCACACACAAACAAGCAAACAAAAGCAAAAGGTGAGAGTCGGGTGGATTAAAGGTAGAGAGAGGTTAACGAACAACAACTACTGTAATGAATAACGTGTAAAGAAAAGCGACATTTACAGACGTACCGAGACAGAAAGTCAATATTCCAACAATACGTACATTGTGTGTGTTTTTGTGAATATATATAAACAATATACTAAAGGGACGTACTACATGCTAAGATATATATATATATATATATATATATATATATATATATATATATATATATGTATATATATATATATATATATATATATATATTCCGATGAATATATATATATATATATATATATATATATATATATATTGTAAAGGAATATTGATTTATTGAATGTAAAATTGCATAAAAGGTTGAAAATTGATATTTGCATACAAAAAAACACAAAAAAAAGTGTGTACACTAGACAACAGATGGCAGCAGCGCTTGGCGTAGGCGGTAGTCGCCAAGGATAATGTACCGAAAAAATGATATTTGTCCATGGATGTCTAGCGCGAGTCTGTTTATATAAAGGCCCAAAACGATGATTTTCGTTGAGCTGAAACAAACAAGTGATTATAATAGTGTATCAAGTTTTGAGGAATATATGGTAATGTACTGTTTATCCATTTGGACGTTTTCTTGTGTGATGTAACGTTGGTTGCCACTAACTTTTTGATGTTACAGTGAATTATATGTTTGTGTTGATGTAAAGCTTTGTGACTTGGGTATTATACTGTAAAAATGCAGTGATTAGTGATTAGTAGTCTTGATGAAGTGCTGTATGGCGAGTCTTTTGCTTTTGTGCAATGCGTCCGTAATTTGTTTAATGTTCTGTTTGTGACTTTAATTTCCTTACTAATTGTTATTAAAGTACATTTTAAGTTATAGTGGGTTGTCACTGTTTCCTGATATATTCTCCTCGTAAATCCTTACCGTAGAGAGAGATTTTTTTTTATGTTACATGGGGCCTGTCAAACGAAACCCGAACGTATCCCTACTCAGTTTTTGCTCATTCTATCGAACGAAACTCAAACATATCCTTATTAATTGTTGCTTTCTTCATGTCGACGTATTCGACCATAACTTTGACGTATCCTACTGTTAATTGCTTTTCAGTACTTCCATGTACTTTAGAGAGGGGGGAGAGTTGTGATAGTAGTGCTATATTTGTCCTTGCTGTGTTATTTTGAGCAGGTTATTAAAGATGTTTGATTTGAAAGATTTCATACGTAGTCCTAGTGGTGAAAAGTTAGAAGGTATAACTAAAATAGACTGGATTGTTCTAGCTAGGTACTATAATGTAGAAGTATCAGAATCTGCAAGGAAGCAAGAAATCTCAAATAAAGTAAGTGAGGCGCTAATGACTTTAGGCATTTTGTCTGATAAGGAAGGGTTGTTACTAATGAGTTGGGAAGAGGAAGAAAACTGATAGCCAGCAAAGCGCTAGTGAAAATAATACAGAGGGTAGTGCAAGTGAAGAGGAAGGTGCCAAAGCCGTACGTGAAAAAACCAAGTCACGCAGGGTTAAACCAAAAAAGTCCAAACTTTTTTATGAAGGGATGAGTGTTAGCAGATGCGATTCAATTTGCAAATAGTTAGATTAGAGAATGAGAAAGCTGTTGAACTAAAGAAGTTAGAAAATGAGAGAGCTGAAAGGTTAGGAAGATTGAGGTTGAGCAAAAGAAGATAGAAGCTGAGAAAGAGGTTGAGCAAAAGAGATAGAGCTAGAGATGAAGAAACTTGAAGTAGAAGAAAGTCCAGAGAAATACCAAAATCTTTTAGAATAGACAATGCAGTAAAAAGTGTACCAATTTTTGTTGAAAATTGAAGTGGATGCATTTTTTTTTTAGCATTTGAGAAAGTGGCAGAACAGCGTGAATGGCCGAGAACGTCATGGAGCACGTTGGTTCAAACCTCCTTTCGAGGAAAGGCTAGGGAAGTATTTGCTGCCTTATCTTTAGATGATTCTAAGGTTATGAGAGAGTTAAATCCGAAGTTTTGAAAGCTTATGAATGGGTGCCAGAGAGGTATAGAGAGAAGTTCAGAAGCTGGATAAAAGAGACAGTCGTACTCATATGGAGTATGCACGGGAACAACGCCTGTGGTATGATAGGTGGATGAATGCCCGAGAAGTTAATGGTGATTTCGGTAAACTTCAGGAACTTATTTTGCTTGAGCAGTTCAAGGATGGTATTAATCCACTTATTAAAACATATTTGGATGAACGTGATGTAGATAATGTGGATGAAGCCACTAGATTGTCTGATAATTATGCATTGACCCATAAGCTATATAATACTGACGTCACTCCTAAAATTGGAAGGAGCAGAGTTTGGGAAGAGCGCAAAATTACAAGGCACAAGGTAAGCTATACGAGTTCACAGGTATCATCTCGTGGAGTCTATAATAAATCCTTTAATAGAGGTGGTAGAGGGCAAGTCAATATAATTCTGGTCCTAGTGTTAGTGCTGGAAAAGCAGGATACAGTGTAAATGATCAGTTTCACCTAGTTACCAAAATATAGGCGAAAAATTTTAGAGATTTTGTATGTTTCAGTTGTGGCAAACCAGGACACATCAGTAGGAGTTGTCCACATCGCACAATAAACCCGTCCAATTCAAGTGGTAAATAAAGTTAAAGATAAACCTGTACATTTTAAGATGATCATAAACCTGAAAATACCATTGCATTGTTGAATCAACCACAAGCATGTGGTGACAGAGATCCTTGTTTGTTTTGCTTCTCCCCTTAGGCCAGGTAAGAGGTATTGTAACGATAGCATCGACAGTAATAATATATGTGATGTTGATGAGAATATAGGTTACAAAATAGGTAACAATGATGTTCAAAATGTTAGTAATGTTGGTTGTATTGAGATATTGTAAAAGGAAATGGAGTGAGACTACCTGAAGAGAAGTCCACATCCAAGGTACTGAATTGTATGACCCTTTTATGGGAGATGGTTGGTTACACCTCCATTTTGTTGAAAAAAGGAAAGTAAGGGTGGTTAAGAGATACCGGAGCGGTACAGTCTGTAATGATAAGAAAATATGTATGACCAGTGGAAGGATACTGGAGAGTATGTACTTCTGCGTGGGTTTGGACCTGAGTTTTCAGCTCCATTAGTAGAAGTAAGGTTAGAAACTCCATTAATTTCGGATATGTTAAAATTGCTTTGGTGAGAGAAATCCCAGTGTCAGGAGTAGAGTTAATTCTTGAAATGATGTATGTGGAGACAAAGTTTTTGGTAGCAGTAATTCCAATTTTTGACAGATAAACCCTTTAATTCTTCATTTATTACAGAAGTTGAATGTACATTTCCAAACTTATTTCCTGCTTGTTGCAGTTACTACAAGAAGTAAGGAGTGCCGAAGGAAGGTAAAATGATGACGACGGTTTGGATTTACAAAACTTGTTTAAAGATAGTCCGGAACACTACAAGTAACCGTAAAGTCGTACTCCTTTGCGAATCTGAAAGTTATAAGGAATGAATTTGTTAAATCTCACTTGAAGATGATAATTTGAGGTAATAAGAGATAATGCCCTTGTTGATATAAATGATATCGAGAAAGGAAGGCAAGTGTTTGTTACTTTTTTAAAGGATGGAATCCTAATGAGGAAGTTCACGAGTAGAAATGTTAATGATGTTGTAGAACAAGTGTTCATTCCAAAGTAGTTTTATGGAATTTTGTTTCTAGGTATTGCTCATGACTGTAGTTATTTCTGGTCATTTGAGGTATAAACAAAACTTATGAGAAATTATTAGGTATTTTTTTTGGCCTAAGATGCGGAAAGATGTAGTGAATATTGTAAAAAATTGGTGATTTATGTCAAAAAGTAGGTAAAGCTCAACATGACCCTAAGGTGATGCCATTGCAACCATTGAAGTTTCCAGAGAACCCTTGATAAACAGGTTTGGATTGTGTAGGGACCTCTGCCTAGGTCTAGCAATGGTAACGAGTATTTGCTGACAATTATGTGTAGTGCTACCAGATTTCCAGAGGCTATTCCTTTAAGAACTGTGAGTGCTGATAAGATAATTGAAGCGCTTAACAAGTTCTTCTCGCTGGTAGGTTTGCCAAAAGAATTCAAACCGACCAAGGAACCAACTTTACGTCTAGAAAAGTTTACCTCATTTTTTTTAGCTTGTCAGAATATTAAGCATTGCTTATCGTCTCCTTATCACAGCAGAGCCAAGGAGTGGTCGAACGATTTCATCGAACCTTCAAAACCATGCTTCGCAACGTACTGTTGTGAAAATGAAAAGGAATGGGATGTCTACATACCAATGTTGCTATTTGCCGTTAGTGATAGCGTACAGTCATCGTTGGTTATTCTCCTTTTCAGTTAGTATATGTCCATCAGTAAGGTCACCCATGGAGGTGATAAAGAATCAGTTGATTTCAGATGAGAAGGATTCTAGCACGTTACAAGAAAATGAAGGAAAAAATAAAGAAAATATGGAAAAGTATCACATGAAGAATCTTAAAGTAGTACAAGAATAGATAAAAGAAATTACGACAAAAAGGCTGCAAAACGTGAACTCGACATAGGAGATACGGTTCTAGTGTATCTCCCTACAGCTGGTAAGGTTTTTAACAGAAGTATATAGGACCTTGCACGGTGAAGGAAAAAGTAAGTGATGTTAATTATCGAATTCAATTTCCTACAGGACGGAGGAAAGTTAAAACTTTCCATATTAACAAATTAAAGAAGTATAAAACGAATCCAGTGGGAGTGTTGTCAAATTGCAAAAGAGGATGATGAAAAAGACGTTGAAGAAGAATTGAACTTAGATTAAAAATACAGATTATTTGAGTGATGATGAAAAATTTAGGAAGTTATGTATTCATTTATCTGATGAACAGCAGCAATGATTTTAAAGTGCTAATTCAAAACTTTCAGATCTATTTTTCAGACCATCCTAAAAGGATAAAAAGGAGTACAGCATAAAATCAGGTTGAGAGAAGAGACTCCAAATAAGTCAGCGTCCATACAGAATGTCGCCGGAGGCAACAACAACAGTTAAAGACCGAAGTTGCTTATTTACTGAAACACGGACTAGCAGAGGAAAGCCCAGAGTGAATGGGCTAGCCCATGTATTCTATTCGTCGATAAACCTGACGGAAGTGCAAGAATGTGTAACAGACTATCGAAAGGTAAATAATGTAACTATAAAGATTCATATCCTATGCCCAGAGTAGAAGATATAATTGATAATGTAGCAAAGTTTCCCTTTTTTTAAGTAAAATTGATTTATTGAAAGGATACTATCAAATTGATTGACAAAAACAGCAGGGATATTGCTGCATTTTGTTACACCCCATGGGACTTTATAATTATAAGGTATGCCATTTGGTTTATGTAATGCACCTCTTACCATTCCAACGTCAGATGAATTATATCTTGACGGATTTCGAAGGTGTATTTGTTTATTTAGATGACATTATTATTGTTGGAGAAACCTGGGAAGATCGCATTAAAAAAAGTATATGATGTTTTTAAGAGGTTTATTAGATTTAATGTTGCGATAAACCTTGCAAATGTGAATTTGGAAAAAACTACGTTCAATATTTAGGTCATGAAAATGGAAGTTGCCAAGTGAAACTGGTTGATTGTCATATTGAGGTCATAAAGAATTTGACCCTCCCTACATCTAAAACGTGGAGTGATGAAATTTTTTGGAACAGTGGGGTATTACAGAAATTTTGTAAGAACTTTTTCAGATGTAGAAACACCATTAACAGAGTTGCTGAAAAGGATGTGAAGTTTGTGTGGTCAAAGGAATGGTGACGATGCCTTCCTCAATAAACTTAAGGCTCATGTAATGTCTATGCAGTACTGAATCCCCAGACTTTAATCTACCATTCAAGTTACAGGTAGACTCCAGTGAAGTAGGAGCTGCAGTGTATTATTACAGGAACATAATGGTGTTTTACAACCCTTATCTTACTTTTCAAAGAAATATAATAGCCACCTAGTTTAAATTACAGTATTGTAGAATTACAGTATTGTAGAAAAAGAAGCTTTAAGTTTAATTTTGAGTTTAAGCACTTTGAGATATACCTTGCTTAACAGTAACTTTGAAATAGACTTATATACTGATAATAACCCTTTAACCTTTATTAATAAATGTAAGCACAACAATAAGGAGAATTTTTAAAGATGTCCTTTATTTTTGCAACCATTCAAACTAAATATTCCACCATATAGCAGGCAAAGAAAATGTCATTGCAGATTCTCTCTCTAGATCTGTTGATTATTTAAAGGAAAGTGCTTGTTACCAAACGACGTGGCAGTCCCTCCAATAGTTGCTAAATGGAAGTAGCTAATGTTAAGATGTAAGAGTGAAAATTCAGCAATGGACTGAGGAGAGAGCCGCTGAGTTTTAAAAGGGGGGGATGTAAAGGAATATTGATTTATTTGAATGTAAAATTGCATAAAAGGTTGAAAATTGATATTTGCATACAAAAAAAAAGTGTGTACTAGACAACAGATGGCAGCGCGCTTGGCGTAGGCGGTAGTCGCCAAGGATAATGTACCGAAAAAAAATGAATATTTGGTCCCATGGATGTCTAGCGCGAGTCTGTTTATATAAAGGCCCAAACGATTGATTTTCGTTGGAGCTGAAACAAACAAGTGATTATAATAGTGTATCAAGTTTTTGAGAAATATATGGTAATTGTACTGTTTTATCCATTTGGACGTTTTCTTGTGTTTGATGTAACGTTGGTTGCCACTACTTTTTGATACAGTGATTATATGTTTGTGTTTTGATTTGTAAAGCTTTTGTGACTTGGGTAAATTATACTGTAAAATGCAGTGATTATGATTCGTAGTCTTGATGAAGTGCTGTATAGGCGAGTCTTTGCTTTTGTGCAATGCGTCCGTAATTTGTTTAATGTTTCTGTTTTGTGACTTTATTTCCTTACTAATTGTTTTATTAAGTACATTTTAAGTTTTATAGTGGGTTGCACTGTTTCCTGATATATTCTCCTCGTAATCCTTACCATAGAAAGTTTTTTTTTTATGTTACATATATATATATATATATATATATATATATATATATTATATATATATATATATATATTTAGATATTATTCCGATGACTATTTTGTCGTTCGTCGTCCGCACTTCTCTGTCCGCCCTCAGATCTTAAACAACTACTGAGGCTGAAGGGCTGTAAATTGGTATGTTGATCATCCACGCTCCAATCATCAAACACATCAAATTGCAGCCCTCTAGCCTCAGTAGTTTTCATTTTATTTAATGTTATAGTTTAGCCATGATCGTGCGTCTGGCAAACTTTATAGGTACCAGCAACATAGGTCACTACTGGGGCGTGGTTGAGAGTTTCACGGGTCGCGGTTGACTTTCCATGGGCCCTGGCTTAGAGTTTCAGAAGCATTATTCATCTATACAGCAACTCGATTACGCCAAAGAAATTTATAGGTCAATATAAATTTCTTTGGCGCAATCATTTTGAATTTAAGGGCATAAACCAAAAGCTATTTCTTCGGAGGTTGAAAGTGTCCCAATTTCCCCATTTTTATATATATATATATATATATATATATATATATATATATATATATAAATGAGGGACACTTTCAACCTCCGAAGAATAGCTTTTTTATATATATATATATATATATATATATATATATATATATATCTATATATATATATATATATATATAGTATAAATGAGGACACTTTCAACCTCCGAAGAAATAGCTTTTGGATTATGCCCTTCTTAAATGATTGCGCCAAAGAAATTTATATTGACCTATAAATTTCTTTGGCGTAATCGAGTTTGCTGTATAGTGAATAATGCTTTCTGAAACTCTCAGCCAGGGCCCATGAAAGTCAACCGCGACCCGTGAAACTCTCAACCACGCCCCAGTAGTGACCTATGTTGCTGGTACCTATAAAGTTGCCAGACGCATGATCATGGCTAACTATAACATTAAATAAAATGAAAACTACTGAGGCTAGAGGGCTGCAATTTGATGTGTTTGATGATTGGAGCGTGGATGATCAACATACCAATTTACAGCCCTTCAGCCTCAGTAGTTGTTTAAGATCTGAGGGCGGACAGAGAGGTGCGGACGAACAGACAAATAGTCATCGGAATAGTTTTCTTTTACAGAAAACTAAAAAGGACGATCTAAGAGTTATAGTTCTGAGGGTATCAATGAAAGGTACTATCATAATTCAAGATAGCGAGGTTCCAAAGGTTCATACCTTTCTCTGGCATAAGGCCTGTTCAATCAACACTGATAACCTTCCTCTACATATCTTCACTGTTGCGTAAGTCCTATCGCCAGAGAAAAATACACATGATGATAATTTGTAGAAACTTCTGTTCTACGCATTAGGAGTCATTCTGCGTTCCTCAAAAACTGAATTTATCGCGGATTAGACAGCAAATGTTTATTTTTTTTTTTTAATTTTTCCACTTAAGTATAACCAGGCAATAATATCTTATCATTTCTTGAAAAAACACAGACAGAGTCAAGAGGCTGAGTTATCAGTTACAGGTGCGTGTTGTACAAATTTGAAGCGTTAATTAGTACGTCCCGCATGACCGCAGCTTATTTTGATCTTTATCATTGTGACCAAAATGTACTAAGTTTTGTGGGAAAAGTCATCTAAAACAAAATGGTAAACATCAAAGCTTTACTAATCCCGACAAAAGGAGGAATCAATATAAAAAAAAATATTAGAGTTTACAATCATGCACCATTATGTGAAGATTCGCTATCAAGCAAAAGAAAGCAACAACGATTCGCCTGGATGGTGGTGAAACAGCCGTGACAGCTAATCGCGCTAGCTGCCAAACAAGACTAATTTTAGTTTCCCCGCGTCAACAAAACAACTCCTGCTTGAAAGTCTCGTCGCTTGCGAGAACTGAGCCAATCTGCTGTGAAGGGAAAAAGTGTTCTATCAGGGGCAATAAATGATATTCATAGCAAAGAGTATACATACATCTTACAGGGAGCTCACAGATATCCGTCCTTATGTGCGTTCGCTCATCAGGGTGTGGACATCAAAGGATTCCTAGGACGGATACATGATCAGTGTTGTAGTGCCCCTTGGGAATTTGATAAGCGTTTTCATGGAAAGGGAGAAGAGAAATATTGGAGATAAGAATAATGCTCATGGGAATGAAATGCTTCGCACATAAAAAGGTTTTTTAACCTCCATTAATCTTAGAAACAGCTATCAAAATGGACAAAGACGCATACACAAACGTCCACGCACACGGGCTAGCTATATATATATATATATATATATATATAATATATATATATATATATATATCATTATATATATATATATAATTGCACACACATTAAGCTACAGATGTCCTTCAATATCTAATTCGCTCTACTTCGGAATTAAATATATTTTCATATATGTTAACTTGAAAATCTATATAATCCCGAGTTAGCGAATTATATTTAAAGGACATTTGTATTTGAATGCGTATATATGAATCACGGTAAATGATAAAACAATATATATATATATATATCTATATATATTTGTGTGTGTGTGTTTGTGTGTGTGTGTGCGCGCGCGCGCGCCGTATATATATATATATATATATATATATATATATTATATATAATAAAAACTATTTTAAATTATATATATTCAGTTTGTGTATAACTCTTATCACAGGATTTTATTGAAAATATGGCAGATTCACAGAATTGATTTTTGTACAATATTCTTTCAATTCTCTTATGATTTTTCTTTCTGGCACGCTGGTATTATAAAGCTAGCTGTCCATGTTTCATCGTGCTGTAGGTCGTCAACGGAAATTTCGGGCGGGCTGGTGGTTATCAAAAGCAAAACTGTTATCAGGGACGGCTGGGGGTCGTCAACAGGTATACAGTGGGTTTCGTAGGTCGGGAACAGGCCGTAGTCGTCAGGGGTCTATCCGTATTTCTTGTTAATTTCTTCTTTTCTGGTTTTCAAGGCGTCCTACATGTTTTCGGCCACCTCGTTTGGCCATCTCGGGACGGGATCGCTTGAGTGCAATGTCTGTGTCAGATGTACGCTATTTTATTGCATTCGGTTGGCTTGAAGAAACGGGTACCTCACTTTTCATTGGGCAATACCTGTGACGTCACGAGCGATGTCATCAGGGGCCCCGTTGCCTGGTTGGCTGTCCTCTTCGTGGGCGGAGCCTCATCCTTATTGGTGATGGTGGAGGTCCCCCCTCGAAGGGGGGCGTGCTACCAGGTCGTCCCTCAGGGCGAGAGCTTGAGCTGCGATCACCCTCAGGTTACTAGGGGACGTCCTCAGGATGAGAGCTAATGCTTCTATCATCCTCAGGATCCCTCTGGTGCGATGGTCGTTGTGGGGCGGTGTCTGCTGCTCTCCTGACTGCGGTGGGTGAGGAGGAAGGTCTCCTGTGTGATGTTTAAACTGGGTGGCTTCTCCCTCCCGATGTGCAGCGCTTCTAAGATTCGCAACGACGTAGATCGGTGCCTGGTCGATAACCTCGAAGTTACCGACGATGTCGCTGCGTCGGATTCTTTTATTATGGGCAGTCCTTGCATGTTAAATTATACCGCTCCTTCTGCGCGTGACAGAGATCCTCTTGAAGAGGCGCATTGACGTCATCCCGATGTAAGTTCCGAGGCATCCTCGGATTGGGCACGTGTATCTGTAAATGACGTTCGTCCTCTTCAAGGGATCCTGCAACGGTGCTGGGGTTATACAGGGACTAACAACATGGTATGAAATATAGACAGATTATTTCTCATGGCCACTTTATATAATATTTGTGTGTGTGTGTGTGTGTGTGTGTGTGTTTAAACACAAACAACAACGAACTGACAGCAAGCCATAATTCACTAGCATAATCCCTCCCCACCAGAACAGCGGTGACGAGGAATGTTGGAAACTTAGGGCAGCCAAAAGGGCGGAAATGAAAAATAACACAAAAGCTTGACACGAGGCAAACACGCACAGCTACGTAGCCGTTGCCAGCTAATCGAACTTGTATGACATAATTAGACGCTGCCATCCACAAAGGGCACCTTATTACAAAGGCTTACCCTGGAACTGTAAGGTCTCAAGAAGAGTTCTGGGATGATAAAAGAGTCAAATCAAAGTCTAAACCGAGTTTTAAGCCTGGGAATATTATCCCCGGTATATGCAAAACCTCTATTTCAGTAAAGTTCCAAAACCGCTGTAAAAGAAGATTACCAAAGTGATCAGTAAATTTAATAGATGATTTATCTTATTAGAACAAATTTGAGCAATGAATAATCTTACTTTACATTGCCATACAACCTGATGGCAGTAAGCCATTCTTCTTGAGACAAGTCCGAACTGCCAATTCAAACACCATAAAATGGGGCACGACAGACAACCAAATTAGCCTCCCGATATTACAATAACTCAAAATAAAAATAATGCAAGGCCCTCTTTACATCAGAATTGGTGTTCTGTATAGTTTTTCAGATTATTAGTTTTTGAAACTTCGCAAAAAAACTCAGATGCAAATTCTTCCCTAATCCAGTGGATTCGGACACTAGCAGGAGATTTTTAAGGGAGAAGCTCTCAACTGTGAACACCTGTCCTTGAAGATGTCAACAGCAGCTATTCAAACTATCTTAACTTCATTGGCATTAAAACTACAACATCTTTCTCACTTTGTGTGGTGTGAAAATCAGCAGACAGGTAGGACATGCGGTTCACAAACCCTTACTTTTTAATATCTGATTAAAAAGTGCTACGAACCATAGTAAGCAATAAGCGATGCTGCCGCACCTGTAACTATATTTTTATTGCATATTTCTATGTAAATCATTGGGCCTCTATTGTTGTTTGAGCCTAAAAGTCTACACTAAATGAAGATGATTACATGGTAATTTGACACAATGTTGCAATAATGCTCTCGAAAAGATTTTTCAGAACTAACCCTTCATAAACATATGCCAAATTTCGCAACCCTATTGCTGTCCAGTCGTGGTCCACTGAGCCCATGGTTTGAACAAACTAATGTAAACTACTTACGGATGGCCACCACATCTAAAGGAACTTTATTGTAAAAAATTAAAATAATTGAAACTACTGAAAATAAAACTAATATATCAAAGTCATTTCACCCGTTTTGACTTTAAACGAATGAATGCTACAAAAAAACACGTCATACATAAATAACGATGTGTGATTACAATTATTTAAAATAAAAATAAAACATTCCACTACCAAATGTGTTTTCCCTCATAGAACACCAGACTGGCGCTGACCTTCGCCAGTTGATTTTCCTACTAGTAAGTGATATCCGTAGGGCTGTTGTGACATTGTGGTAAAACATTTTCGTGATAAGACAGCATTTATCTACCACTGTTACAAGTGCAGATGTGACAGCAAGGCCCGCTGTGGACTTACGAGCCGGACTTTTTCCTTACCACTTCTGTCAGCTCTGCATAACAGACATACCTTGGATTCAATGACCTACCTAAAATACGACATGGCACAGTTATTTCTAGGAGGCTTATCAAGCCAGAGAGGGACATGACTATGTATATAACAGTCACATCAGCAAATCACAGCTGGCTACCATTGTTTCAGCCTGCCGGCTAGCAAACAGAGCGCCAAGAAATTTTCCGAAGAGCTTCACCGCTCTGAAAGTTAACATTACACCTACTTTGTACACATGGACGCTGATCATTTATTCGCAAGGGCTGAAGCCTAAACAATTCTGACTCAACGCTGGTGAAGTTACCCCAGTGGAAAAGCCCAACAGCCATGATACTTGCCCAATACTTGTAAGAACTACTATAAAATGAAACTTCAACTCGGTGGAAGACCGTAACCACACCAAAAGGGATTTTTTTTTTTAAAAGCCGGCGTGACCACAGCGCAGACTGACAATCTGAAAGCCAGTTCGTCAAGGAACATGAAATTGAAATCACATACAGTAAATAACAGCGTTGGCAAGTAACAGCAGACACGACAATTTAAAAGCAAGTAATTTGTTAAATACGTTATGATATACATAAATTAAATCTACTGGTCACTTTTTTTACGATGTATATGTGTCCTGTAATAAGCAGAATACTCTTTTAGCTTTTCCAATTCATGCAAACATGAATTTGATTATCAATTATTTCAATGTATCAAAAGAATAATCATTAGAATTTACATAACACTATCAACAACCGATAAATTATCTAAGACGTTGATAATTACTCATTAAATATGAAAAACGCGCACTCCTGTTATTTCCCACACAGGTGGTCCTAATCACCACTTGCCTTCGCACATATGTTTCCTCATTCCCCTAACACCCAATTTATAAATTTTGATCACAGTTTCGTTTACACTGATGGTTAGGTCACTTCCAAATGATCATCTCAATCGCTGAAAGTTCCGCAGCTTCTTATCAAGGTCACTCAATTATTGTTGTTGACATTTCCAATCTTTTTCCAAATTGTGGACTTATACCAACACACATTTGCATCCTTGCTAATCTACTTATTCTTTCCAACCAACCAAAAAATAAATAAATAAATAAATAAGAAGTGAATACAGAAAAAATATAGTTGCTTAGAAATTATAGAAGTACGTCATGCTGCTGATCATCTCCACAAAATTCTAGCAAAACTGAATCTCATATTTCATAAGGAGGTAAAATGTACACTGAAAATATATTCAAGGAACTAATGCTACCTTCAAGGAAAATTGAGGTTCGCGTGTTCTCGGGCAAAAACCAAAATATTTGAAAAAAAAAAAAAAAAAAAAAAAAAAAAAAAAAAAAAAAAAAAAAAAAAAAAAAAAAAAAAAAAAAAAAAAAAAAAAAAAAAAAAAAAAAACTCATTTGCAGTTAGAAAGGAGATTAGATTTGCAACGAAACGGCATTCAGCTGAGATTCAAATCTGATTAGGTATAAGGGTTAGATCTTTACAAGTCACCTCTATTCTGGTAATTAAATATCCTAAAAAAATAAGTTTTTCAGCGTACTCCATTTACAAATATTTATGAAGATCCGTTTGCAACTGAGATTTGGAGACGTCACGGAATTTGCTGGAGAGAGAGAGAGAGAGAGAGAGAGAGAGAGAGAGAGAGAGAGAGAGAGAGAGAGAGCAGGGCAAAATCATTAATTAAAGCTAATGCATAAGAGAACACAACAGACACGAGACGGGGGAGGTGAGATCAGTAGGCTCACTCCGTAGCGTTATTTAGATAATTACCATAGGCGAATACCTATCTACTGCCGGTCACGAACAAAATCGCCCAGATGACATAACAAGCACAGCCTAGTCACTCATGATTAACCTATCCCATCTAATTCTGGTGGAAAAATATTATCCTGTCCGCTGCGGTCTGGTTTCATAATTTTGCATTTTCGGTCAGCAAACACACCATGTGTATATTCACACATATGATACGCACATTTCATGAGTACGTAAGCAAACTTATGTACGCATGGGTAGTCACTCCAATAATATTGTTGTTAATTTTTACTGTTGTTGCCCTACTTTTAAACCAATCATTAATCCCATCATTTTCAGAAATGATTTTGAATCTTATGTTAATGCCTGTGTGTCAATCCCTCATCCAAAGCGTGTCTTATAAGACTGACTACCAATGCGGATGTGCCTGGACGATTCACTAAGAATCAGCAGACGTCACAACGCATTCAATGATCACTGACGCCAGAACAGTTCTGAAAACGTTTTACAACCCGAGGCTTTAGGCCTCCTTTAAGATGTATTTATCTTTCTCTATACAGATACACTTACTTCTTCAAACTATCTTTGAGTAATGAAATTCCCCATTAACTTAAAGAATACTTTCGAAACCTAAAAAAAAATTACGAATTCAGACATACAAAGCTCTAGTCATACTTCTGGCAAAGTTTCACAGAGCCGCTGGGCGCCATATAAATTACATAAGAACTTGACCAATTTACATTTATAAAAGCCTCTCGCCTGCCTGCTAGACTTGAAACCAAATGGATTTCTGTTACGGTGGACTGAGAAAGCTCTCTGTTCACGAATGTTACTCTTCTTCATTCAACGGAATCATAAGAGTTAGTACAACAATACTTCGAGTAAGCGTACACCCTCCCTCCGTGGCTGTTTGGATTGTCTCAGGTGTCACAGTTGGTTGTTTTCCACCATCTGGCGACCATAGAGCCGTGGATGGTTTTTAGTTCCCTATTAATTTTTTAACTTCACTTATTACTTTCATTTGTTTGCTCATTGTTAGTTAACATCAATTATCTAGTTTTATTCGTTTGTCACATTTCTCGTAAAAAAGTGAAATAAATTCCATTATCATTTATAAAAAGCCTGCATTTGTATGAAATTGGCAGGGCGACCATGAACTAACACTGGAGTAGCAAATTGGATATCTTTCCTCTCCAGAGGGCAGCAAATTGATATACATTTTCAATTATTATAACATTTTACTTTACATTGATTACATGGCGGCGTTATCATATGCTGCTGAAGCTGACCTTGAAAGAATTTTTGGGGTTATGTATTTTTGCAACCCATTATAACAACCTGACAGCCGATTCAATAAAGACGAGATGGACAGTCCTTACAGCTCTCGAATAAGATTTGCCCATTACCCATAACGAGTATTCCGAAAGCTTTGATAGCGGCGAATCATCATGTATGCCTTACGGAATGCCAATAACACAGAAACTCGATGTTCCTTTGAGACCAGTGCAATTAAAACGACATGACTGAATACACTTTAGTATTTGTGAGCAAGTTCACATACCAATATAGGAACATAATTACATTTATATTGTATTTAGTCAAACGCAACTCCCCATACACTATTATATATATATATATATATATATATATATATATATATATATATATATATATATATATATATATAATAGTGTATGGGGAGTTATAGTGTGGGTGTGTGTATCTACGAATGCATATTCATGGACCCCTTGCGGAGAAGTACAGTACAACGAGCCAATTAGGGCATACAAGTCAGTGAAGGAAAATTCCTACACGGGGTATTTATTCTTTCTCTGGACATCTCAAATTTGCGCAATACCCACTATACATACATGCAGGGCTGCACCTTACGCAACAAACGATGCGGAGAGAAAGAGGGAGACCTACCATTACTGTTGGGGAAAAACATGTAGCCCCTCCCCCCCTCGTCCCTCTTGTGTTTTGACAGTGTAATAGGCCTTAACCATTTTGTAACCACTGTTACCCATTACCTTATTTGCCGTAGCACCAAATCCTTGCAACAGCCCACTTTATTTATTAAGTCTGGTTAGGTTCCTGGTATTGCCGCAGCCTCTAAGTTGTTATTATGGTTACTGTCGTAGATGCTTAACGCTTTTTCAAAAACGTTGAATGAATGATTGAAGGATTAAGGGTCTCCCTCGCCCGCCCCCCCTCACACACAGACGTAATTTCTGTTTTTCTCACACATTCTAAATAATCACCTCTCTCTCTCTCTCTCTCTCTCTCTCTCTCTCTCTCTCTCTCTCTCTCTCTCTCTCTCTCTCTCTCTCTCTCCTAAGCTAAAGAGATCAACACAGAAACTTTATGAAAGTTCTTATGACACGTATCGGGAATAAACAGGACACCTTACTGTTTAATCATTACCTTCCCTGTATAAACTCAAGCGAACTTCAGCAAATTTATCTAAATCTAAGTGGTGTGGTGCAGACGGCAGTAGGTCAAAATGATGCCCAAGAACCAACAGATTATGAAAGACTTGCAGCTACGTCTAAGCCAGTCATAACAAGGAAGAATACATCTGGTTTTGAAAAAACAGTGATCTATTTCTTGAGCAAAAATTCTTGATCTCACAATATTAGCTTTGGATTTTCTGTATTTGGATTATGGCCATCGATCTTATTTCCATTATTTCCGGGACAGGTCTTTGCTTCCTTTCTTTCTGCCACCAATAAGGGCGCTTTGCTTTAGTCCCAACGACCTGAAAGCGCCCTCATCAGAGATCAAGAGCAGCATTCCGGGGACCAATTAATTCGGCGACTGGTTCTTCCGGTATACTGCAGAGTGGCCGTCCTTTGGATAGAATGTGTAATTTAAACCTAAGGTCGAAAACTAGATCAAGAAAGTAGTTTAGTCTTTTAATGAAAGTTCAAATCTTGCAGCCTAATATATCGCTCTAAAATTAGGCTGAAATATAATAAAAATATATTTAGAGTTTACATCGGTTCAATTTCAAAATTCCACTCGACTAAGAAATCAATATCCGTATGATGCAACACCTCTGAAGAGCAATTTTTTAAGGAGACCCATAATAATAGACGGGAATTTGAAGAAATCTAAAACATGTCCAGTACATTATGATATTATTTTGCTCTCATTTTCCATTCGGCTGGATATAAATCATATACGCAAACACATGCATATAGATGCGTATATATATTATCTATATATATATATATATATATATACACAGAAGGGGAACTGTGTTATGAGATGTCTCAAGCATGATCTCAGTATGACAGAAACCTTTAAATGTTACTTTGATAAAGTTATGAGATGGATAAACGTCAATATTTACGTACATTTACACATGCACGTATATGTGTATATATTTACACGCACGCACATCTATATACACACTTATACACACACACACACACATAAATATAATATATATATATATATATATATATATATATATACATATATATATAATAAAAGGATCCCATAAAAAACACCAAATGTATAGAGAGAAAAGTAACTATTTTTATTTGGTGTTTTTATGGGCTCCTTTTATGAGATGGGAATTCTGTCGTTACGAAAACATTTTTACCAGTCATATATATATATATATATATATATATATATATATATATATATATATATATATATATATGACTGGTAAAAATGTTCTGTACGACAGAATCCATCTCATAAAAGGAGGCCCATAAAAACACCAAAATAGTACTTTTCTCTCTATATTTTGGTGTTTTTATGGTATCCTTTTATTATATATGTACATATATTATATATATATATATATATATATATATATATATATATATATATATATATATATTATATATTTATGTGTGTGTATATCAGTGTGTATATAGATGTGCGTGCGTGTAAATATACACATATACGTGCATGTGTAAATGTACGTAATATTGACGTTTATCCATCTCATAACTTTATCAAAGTAACATTTAAAGGTTTCTGTGTGTGTATGTATATATATATATATATATATATATATATATATATATATATATATGTATATATATATATACATACACGAACCAATACACTTGAACTTAGAAAGCCTGAGACCATCAGCCCACAGCTGACCCTCGAATGACACAAAGAGCGCTAAGCACAAAAACAAACAAACAAACGCAAACTCTAATGACTAGGCAAGTGTGGCAAACACTCTTGGCCTTCTCTTCAGAACGTATCTGATGTAAAATTTATCTTTATCGAAAAAATATCAGAGAGAGAGAGAGAGAGAGAGAGAGAGAGAGAGAAAGAAGACAGACAGACAGACAGACAGACAAAGACACACCCACAAAGACTGCCTCTGTTTTTGTTTTTCAAGTTGTATGATGACGTCATGGAGAGATCGAGTATCTCCCGTCCTTAGCCCCTTTACAATCCTTCACAGACATAGTGGCTTCCTTGTTTATGGCAAGTTATGTTATTAAATAGAGTATAGTCATTTTCTTTCGCATCATTCTTCGTCTTCTTCTATCGCCCAGGATATATAATTATGATCGTCAATCACAGTTGGTTTTGTACAATGTGCGCAAATAATGACGATGTATATGTGAGGTGGTTTATATATACATATACATACATACCAACTTCCATACATATACATATATATATATATATATATATATATGATCTATATATATATATATATTATATATATATATATTTATGGAACATGATGAATATTTATAAAAGCAAAATCCACGAAGGAAAGAGAAAAACTTGTATATGGAATTCTTTGAAAAACGATATTTACTCACAGCATTTACACTCCTTTAAAGTGGTACAGATATGTTGATATTTTAACTGTTTTGCCTGGTGGTATTGATGTAAATGACTTACTCTCTAATTTGAATAACCGAGTACCATCCATCAAGTTTACTTTACCATTAGAAAAAGAAAATTGTCTCTCTTCCTTAGATGTTTTAATATAGTACATGGAACCCTTTCAAATGCAAATTCAGTACTTATAGGAAACCAACCCACAACTCAACTTATGTTCATTGCTAGTCAGGCCATCACCTTATTATCAAAATATAAATTTTTTCTTCTGTTTTTACGAGCATTGTGCAATGTCAGTCGCCAGTATTTGGATCCAGATATCGAATACATATGAAAAATAAGGACAGATTTATGTTATCCTTCACTTGTACTAGAAATTTTTGTTAAAATAAAGCCCACAAAAATTTTACAGTGAGAATGACATGAAAAAAATACCTGTACTACGAACATTCTTAGCTTGCCTTGCTTTAGTGGTTTTGAAAACCTAAAATCATTGTTAAAATCTTCTAATGTCGACCGCGCTTTTTTCCTATAAGATCATATTAAAACTAAAACTAACTCAGTTAAAAAAATAACCCTGAGGAAAACAACATATGAAAAATTCCATTTTTTGTTTGGACTGCCTCTATCTATATATCAGCCAACCTAGCATGGATTTAGAAGTAAGATCAAACA
>NC_061096.1:16261049-16263549 GCF_015104395.2 Macrobrachium nipponense
AGAACCCTCTTATGCATATTTTCTTTTCATAATTCATATCTTTATTAATCCATTTACTTCCAACCACTTCACGTATCGCTCGCGTATCCTTTGCATTCCTCATCCTTCAAGATGGGCATTAACATATTTCTCCTCATTACACAAGTACGAAGGACCAAGTACTGAATGTAAATGAATAAATATAATGGTATATACATGCAACACACGCACACACAATATATATATATATATATATATATATAGATATATATATATATATATATATATATATTTATACATGTATTCATATATATAATCTATATATATATATATATATATATATATATATATATACATACATATAAACAAGTTTAATCAAACCATATTCTGTCACTGACCCTACTAATATTCCAACTGATCGCTTTCACGTTCAAATCCTCTCTCTCTCTCTCTCTCTCTCTCTCTCTCTCAGATCAACAGATGCGTCTGTTGGGTTACTAAGAGACACCCAGGCCTCGCTGGTGTCACTTTCATTCCACTTCTCTCGGTCTTCGATCTCTGGTTTCGTTCGTCGTCTCACTTAAAAACATCATTGCAGGCTCTTTAACTATAACCCCCTCCCCCTCCCCCTCCCACTCTTGCCACCACCCAAACGTCTACCACTGTCAAAAACTAGATCCGCTTCCCCTAAAGGGACGATGTTTAGCAGTCGATCAACAACAGGCTTAGAGTCTTCATCAACATCATATCACCTTCATTACCACCTTCGTAATCGTCATTAGCATCACCAGCAACACCATAGCCGTACAGCCACTGTTTTCATTGTAAAGCTGGTCCGCTGGTATAGTGGTTAGTGTCGTGACATGGCACTCTGATGTCACGGGTTCGCGTCTCCCCTAGGACGATGAAAAATCACTGGATCTGTATCATGATCAGTTACTTCTGCAGTGTGGGGTCTGCGGTGGGGGGTTGAAACCACCTATACACTATATACCTGAAGTTTGTCGCCAAGGTCAGAAAACGAGTGAGTGGCATCCGGATGCCAGGACATTGCTGTCCTAATGAGAATCATAGTCCATCCTTCAAAAAGAATAATATATAAACGTACACTTCAATGGCCTCAAATTTAATTGTATTTCATGAAAACTTTAGTGAAAAGCCTAAACAACAACAACATAGTGCAAAGCCACTGTGCCTGCATTGGTTATTTAACTGACTGACCTACGATAGAAAGTGAAGGTTTCAGGGAAATACTACCCAGGCAAGCTAGAAATAAAATACTACTGAAATTCGTTTGGTTATATGCATATGTACATACATACCATTACTCCGCAGAGACCTTTTTATTGTACTTAACATTTCAACATACTTAACACGAGAAGGGCAGCAATGAAGTTAGAAGGAGAACAGAACTTTTTTCACGTCCCGATTTTGTTTCCATGGTTTTGGGAAACTGGTTTAGTACAAGTACAGTAAAATCCAAACCATACTTTTACAAATCCCTTAGTTCTCAAGAGATTTTGAAAGTGAATGTAAGAACGAATTTTATCGTCTTACCCGCAATTTTTTTATGCCCTTGTATTCATAACGTTACACATGGTGATGTGTATAAACAAGAACATTCACCATACAACGAATACATGCTTTACAGCATCCAAATGTTAGAAATGCCGTTCCAAAATGTAATAAAATGAAAAAATAACAAAAAACAATAGTAAAAGGTTATACTGTTATTTGCATCACAAATTGCGGCATCTCTCAATCATATCTGCTTTAATAAACACAAACACACACACACACACACACGAGAAAAAAGGTTTTCTGTGAAACATCAGAACATGCAGGCATAAAGTTAAAGGTTACTGTAGTTATGACGAGAGAGAGAGAGAGAGAGAGAGAGAGAGAGAGAGAGAGAGAGAGAGAGAGAGTCTGACATATATCCATTACGTATGCAATCGATAAATGGAAGACGGGCACGGAGACAGAAGATAGAGCAAAATGCTTGCAGCTGACGCGTAACAGATACACGAAGAAATGAAAAGTGACCTTATCAGACTATGACCCTTACACGAAGAAATTAAAAGTGACCTTACAGAGCAGCATCTCGTTGCAAATATTTAACGCAGATTATTACAGCGAATTCAGCTATGGCCATTTTCTGCTTCACTCTTGTCTCCTTGATCACTTAACTTATACAAGCATTCATTTACTCCTACATTAATGGGGCAGGGCACATATATGGCACATATATGTCACAACTTGTATCAACAGACTTGTGGGCCAAAGTATTTTGATTTGTGTCGACCTGAAATGTTCCAATATGTGCGTCATTCGCGTCCAATAGCGGTTAAAAGGTAGCGTCTGGAACATTTCCCACCGCAAAACATTAAGATATGTTTCATAAAACAATAGAGTTCGGATACCGCACACCTTCGCCAAAACTAACCAATCCACCCCAACCAATCACCACTACCATTGTTTCTTACTCATATCTGGTTCTCTCCCTAATTTTGACCACTTG
>NC_061096.1:16268549-16308549 GCF_015104395.2 Macrobrachium nipponense
CCACGACCCACAAATTGATATGGAATGAAAACGAGCAACGCATCAACATTTAAAAATCTCACGTAAATTCAAATAAGATACATATATGCCAAAAATAAACATCATTAACCCCTAAGGAAGTGTATATATGTCCACTACTGTGACGGTATTCGATAATTTTATAAACTAACCATTCTTCCCAAGTGCATCATCAACGGATGTACATTCCGATCACCGTCCCCGTCTATCCCAGAATATAATACACAGATTCTCATCCGCCCAGAGCCAAATCGTCTACCCGGTTCATTAGAATCCATCAATAACTTACAGTGGTTTTTTTAGTGACACACTGACGCGACGAGTGCATAATATCCGTTCACCTGCGCCGGCTGACGTAATACTATAATCGTGGATATGAAGCAAATACCCTGACTGACCGCAAGGTGGAAGACTGACCCAATGACTGGCTTTCTTTGGTTGAATGACCTACTTCAGAGTTATCTGGCGTTGCACTCCGAAAGTAACCGACGAATCCTCGAGTGAGCACTCAAGGTATTATTAGAACTAAGCGACGAATAATATTACCCCTTTTAATATGCAATGTACTGAAGGTTTTCTTGAATAGCAGTCTCAGGGGCACCAAGAAACATGAAAAATAGGGACAATCTACAAGGAAACGCATGAAATTACACAACACAGTTACTTCAAGACATCGTAGTAACTGATGAGTAAAACCAATACTCTTAGATACAAGAAATGCCATCAATGATACCTGTAGATATAACAAATACCAAGACTTCTACAGGGTGCGTCATTATTAAACGGGCTAGGAATAACCAAGGTCCTTTAAATGTACTCGGAGTATATTTAAAGGACCTTGGGAATAACTGCAGCTCCACTGATGATTTCAAATAAGCCGAACGATGATAATATTCCGATTTTCATTCCACACGTAAACTTGACGCGTCTCTTCACCGCCACCAAAATCCTTGGAAGCCCTCCTACTTCAAAGACTCAATTCTCATTCCCTTGCCTCCAGGACTTTTCGAAAGTATGGAAGGAGATGAGATCCAAGACGGACTGGATACGGGAAATGAGGGAAGAAGGGGCCGGAGGGGGGAGCTGGAGAAGGGGCAAGAGAAAGCGAAGAGACGAAAAACGTACACGGAACAAACAAGCAAAAGTTAAGAAAAAGTAGCGGCAAGTAGAAAGAGTAAAAGTATGAAAAGAGTCGTAACGGACGACAGGAAAAATAGGCCATTATCAAAATAAAGAATAAGAAAAGGGATAAACTTATAAAAAAGCATATATTAAAACAAGAGTATTAGAGAAGGAACAACAGAAACGTAGGCAATGAGAAGGGCAAAGGGTAGAAGAAGGAATGTTGAATCAAGTACAGAGGCTAGAAGAAAGTAGGGGAGAAAAAGGGCAAGAAAAAGAGCAAGAAGAATGAATATTAGGAAAAGCAGCATGGCGATGAACGGAGAAAGAGAGTAGGGGAAGGAATGCGAGGGTGTAATAACAGCCGGGCAAAAGGTTATGATAACATGCCATGTGACGGCCATCGCAATGAACATTCTAGTGCTGCCCTTAACCCCACCTTACGTCCAGCCTGGTAATGGTTGAAAAACATCACTGCTGGAAAATTCCAAACATACAGTCGTATGTGTAACTATACAAACATACATACTTTACAAGCTCACATAAAAAAAATTCGCATTATTCCATATCCAAATGAACTTCATTATCTCTCTCTCTCTCTCTCTCTCTCTCTCTCTCTCTCTCTCTCTCTCTCACTTCAAAACCATTTCATCATCCTGACAGCCTAGCGCTACGGTGCCCTACAGCAACACGAGCTATGGCTGGCCCCAATTAGGGATACTGTACTACAAGGAACTAATCAATAATGCTTTAGAAAGAGGAAGGAGTTCGTTAACACCCAAGGAGAATTACGGACTGCTGCTTCTGCCCTTCTTCAATGCTCAAGAGCTTCGGACGACTACCACCACTCATATTCAACCCACATCTCCTCGTCTATTGTCATCTATAGAATATGAACTCTCTCGTTTCTTCTCGTTTTACGCAAAATATTTTTCTCCCTTTGTTTTACAGTGAATTAAACTAACTTTGACATTTTCAGCGCCGTTGACATCGACTACAAATCCTACGATAAGCCACTAATTGATTTCGATATGCATACTATTAATTATTGTTGTAACCTACTAACGGGCCCTTGTGGGTTCTCGACGGAAATGACACATTCCAGTCTCAACGGTAGTACGGTCCCGTTTAAAGAGAGTTACGTGGTAAAGACCTCCGACCCTCTTCATAACCCATCCGGGTCTTGAAGTGATAACCTTATTAATAAAGAGGACAACAAAAGAAAAAAAAATAGAAGAACGTTGGAAAAACAAAACAATTTCTCTGCCTTGACAACACTGCTACTACACTCAGGCAACGTCTTTTACAACAATTTTAACTTTAATTAATATGCAAGTGTCTGTTCGTTTGCGTTTTGCACTTTTGTTTACTCATGCATTTCAGAGCTCTCTCCCGGAATACATACATAAACACGCACACGCACACAAAAACACAAACACACACGCACACGTGTATATATATATATATATATATATATATATCATATATATATATAATATAAATATCTATATATATATATATATATCAATATATATAATCTGTGTGTGTGAGATAGCAGAGTGATTACATAACCGGGGCTGTATGGGCATGTGCCAAACGTACTTGAGAGACAAATATGACGCAAGGATCACTTAGGGACCAGTTCTGCCTCTGCCCCAACCCCCCTCCCCCTAGACAACAACAACAATAGCGCGACCATATTTCAGGGCGAGAGATCTAAGGGCCAACGACTTACACACGACTGTGTTGCAACAGGGTCATTCCTGTCTTGGCTCCTTCCCTTACAAGTGAGCAACAACGTACTCCGACGAATACCATGATGTCGTTTTATTCTTTGGTATGTGATCCCAAATGTACGTGCAATTGTCGTACCACGCTCGATGCTTCGTAGGCAGTCATGTAGGCTTGCAATAAAGGCGATTTTTGTTTTTGTACCCTAGAGATTCTGAGTATACGGTCATACAAAAGTCAAACGAAACTCCCGCTAAATGACTGTAAAAACAAATTTCGAAGAATGTCAAATCTGGGACTTTATCAGTAAGGATATTGATATCTTGTTTTACACAGAGAAGCAATCTTGGGTGTATCTAATATATATATTTCTCTTTGACATTTTATTACGTCATGATATGACAGTATTTAAAATACAATTGTCTCTAGGTTTTAACAATTCCATGATAAGTATCTAAAGTGTTGTTAGTTTCATCTTCGTATCAACAATGATGAACTGCGCTTTCATACAAGAGAGAAACAATGGGCCTAACTATAATGTTCCACTACTCATGAATGTTTATCATGAAATGATTTACTAAATTTTACAGGATTCACGAATACTTTACAAGGTAACATTATTTCAAAATAAATCCCCAAGAGACGACACTACATCAGAGAGAACACTAGCGGAGCTTGCATGTGGAATACAAAGCAATACGAGAAACCAACATCATAGCTTGTATGTGGAATACAAAGAAGTACTAAAACCCAACTTCACAGCTCGGCAAAATGTGGAATAAAACAAGCAACTTAAAGGAACACTTCACAAAGCAACCCAATCGCAGCTTGCATGTGGGAATACAAAGCAACAATAGAACCCAACTTCACAGCAACATCACAGCTTGCATGTGGAATACAAAGCAGTACTAGAACCCAACTTCACAGCAACATTACAGCTTGCATGTGGAATACAAAGCAGTACTAGAACCCAACTTCACAGCAACATTACAGCTTGCATGTGGAATACAAAGCAATACGAGAAACCAACATCATAGCTTGTATGTGGAATACAAAGAAGTACTAAAACCCAACTTCACAGCTCGCATGTGGAATACAAAGCAACAATAGAACCCAACTTCACAGCAACATCACAGCTTGCATGTGGAATGCAAAGCAATACTAGAACCCAACTTCACTAGAACCCAATCAAACTTCACAGCAACATTACAGCTTGCATGTGGAATACAAAGCAGTACTAGAACCCAACTTCACAGCAACATCACAGCTTGCATGTGGAATACAAAGCAGTACTAGAACCCAACTTCACAGCAACATCACAGCTTGCATGTGCAATACTTGAATACGTCGCAAATTAGGACAGTGCACAAGCCGGTTATCTTCCTGTAGGTCATGAAGGTACACCGACTATTCCTCACTGCCATGGAATGATGGAAGTCTGTTAAGGTTATATAGCCAGTGGGCTGTGCACAATGAGTACGGTAGTAAGTCTTGCTTCGCCATGACTGCGCAGAAAAGGGTTTCGCAACGTTGGAATGCCCCGCACTACGTCATGGATTGTTGTTATTCAGGCATGAGATACACGACTTTCATATTCCCCATCAGGTAATGCCTATAATACAACACCTCCTCTAACATTCGAACTAATTTAGTTTGAGAGAACAACATTGTCTTTCCTACAGATAGATAATTTGAACCTCAATCCTTGACTACATATATACTTCTACAAAAAACAAAACAAAACAAGAACTACTACTACTTCTACTACTAATAGTAATATAATAGCTCAAATTTCTTAGTTTACAAAAATGCACGATTATGAAACGCATATTTTTTCATTCAACTTCATTGCAGCGTGTGATGACGTCACTAATATCCCGGGCTTGACAAGAAACTCAATTAACAGCGACTAATGTTCCGTAAGAGTATGTACTATTTCTTTCTTTCATATTAAAAGTTGCGAATATTTTCAGTTTTCAATCTTAGCCTCATTCAAAATCCTACTTATTTATTGGTTTGGTCATTTGGTTGTTTAATATATTCAATGATTCCCTTCATCTTTCATTTATCTCTTGCCACTGTGGGTAGAGACCCAAACCCACCTCACCTTATGTATGGGGAAAGATAATGAGATACGAACTAAAATACGGGGAAATCACCCAAGGCCAAGGTCAGCCACACGCAGCTGTCCAAGCAAGAAATTAGAACGCATATTTGTTCAACACTGTTCTGTGAAATCAACCAATATAATCAGGTCGCAGGGTTCCTGTCACTCGCAGTACTTTTTTAGTGCAAGTTGACAGGAAACGGGGTTCTTTGTCATTTCACTTAAATTTCGCCAGCGGATGACTTCGTGTCCACATAAGCATTGGTTTTAGACGCCAAAATGCAAAATTAACACATCGATTAGGCGAAGTCTTGATGGAGTCTGCTAATGTGCCAAAAATTCTGTTCACGTTGGAATTGTCGTACACACTGGCAGCAACATCATTTCAGATAGTTTGCTTTATTTGTTTGAATGTTACAAATGTAACTTTAACCTTCAGATGCACATAAAAAAAAATCTCATATTTCACAGAACAGATCAAGCACTAGTGCATATTTACTTGATCTCATCCATAGATAGTATCTTATTGTGGGTAAGACGCAAGATGTCAAATTTCCTTCTCTGTGATTGATATTTCTAAACGATTCCCAATAAAATGATAAGGAAACCTTCAAGTTTAGACAATTATGCTCATAGGGTTAATCACAACTCCTTTGTTATGATTAATAAAAACAATCTAATCTGCTGAAAACCAGTACACAGGCTAGCGGAGACAATGCAGCAAGTTAAGACACAACCAACGGTGTTTCTAATATTTAGTCTACCCAGCCAAAACAATACAAAATTGTTTTCATATTTAATGGAAAAACACAACGGTAAAAAAGTGAATATAAAATTTGGTAAAATCATGGCATCCTTACTTTCACTCAAGAGTTGCACTGGAAATGAAATAAAAAATGGTCTTTTAAAATGTCACAGGTGACAGCTACAAGAGTTTTCAATTATTTCTCTTCTTAAACGCTTACGGGCTGCTCTGTGAGCAAGAGCCCGTGCTGACACAAGGTCAGCTTAATCAAAAACAACATCTTAAACGACAGCAGTTGAGATTAAAATTACATTACTGAAAACTAAATTCGACCGTAACCTTGCATCCTGATCTAACATGCACAAGCTGAAAGGTTTTCTTGTTTTATTTTCTTATGAAGTTTAATAGTAAAACTTTAAGAAAGATTATCAATCATTTTTATCCTCCAATAACTAAAATGTCCTCAACATTTTATCAGTTACGGAGTGTCTGGCAATCAATCGCCAATAAAGGACCCTTTGGATTGATTTATGAGCCCAGAGGTCCACTCTATGCCTGTTATATCCTTCAACTCGACCAATTTTACAGGCCTCCTTTAGGTAAGGACCAGCGTTGGCATAAGGCCAGCTTGATCTAAACCACCCAGCTAATGTGTGAATTCATCCTCACATGAACAATCACAACAATAACCGACACTGAATGATTTCATTTTCTACCATCATTTTCACATTCTTGCAAACTGCTGCCTGAATCATGTCCACCTGAGAAACTTACTGGCATAAGTTAAACGTTAGTGTTACAAATACAAACGAATAAACAAGCTCTCTTTCTTTATTTCTTTTAAGAAAACTATGACCACAACTTCCTTACCGAGTTGGGGAAATCTCTCCACTATGACTGACTAGGGTTAGACAGTATCTATTCAGTGATGAAGGTATTCCAAGAAATGACAAGTCACACTGACTGCTGAAAAGTCGACAAGTGCGTGAGAATTAGCGAGTGAGTTTCCTGTATGTCTTGACTGGTTAAAAAATGTGAAGTGGCATCAGACTACCGTGTTTTTAAAGCAATGTCAGCTTACGGAATGAAATCAAGGAAAACTAGTAACATTTAAACGTTAATACATATTTCGAATTTCTTTCAAACAGAATGCTTCATTAAAAATCTGATATTGCAACCAGATGACCTTGTAATCTCTTAAAATCATTAACAGGTTGCTTTGCAATGTTGGCAGCGATCAAAATCTCACGAGGATTCAGCAGCTGCGATTTTCAAACGTCTGAATTCAGTAGCAATCTCAACAACTATGCTTTGCAACTTCGTCGTTTCTAACATGAGCGACAAAATACATTGATAAAGTAAGCCATTTCTGTAATCAGTTAATAATTTACGGCGGAGATTCACAGTCCACAGGCTACGCTCATCACATTGCAAGGTAAACACTATGTTTAGTGCTACTGCAAAGCAGACATAGCTGACTGTAACTCTATTTCTCTTTTTCGGTAAGCTTTACTTGGACCGAAAGGCTGGGAGAAAAAACCGAATTCAAATGTCATTAGCACTACAGTAAACAATAAAATTCTTCTTACGGCAAACTATAGTTGAGCTGCTTTCAAAGTCAGCTATGATTCATATTGTAACAGTTGCAAATCTTAATTTTATCTTTCATTTTTTTATATTTCATTACATTCTACACACGCACACTATATATATATATATATATATATATATATATATATATATATATATATATATATATATAAATCAAACAAATATAAATATGAATTACAAAATAAAAATAAGTGAAAATAAATCAAATAAGCACTTGAACACAAAAGCCAAGTCATATAACCTCGAGGTTCAATATGATATCAAGAACAATTTCCACTATGTATACGGCATTTCTATTGCACAAGTATATATGCAGTATGTATGTGTATGCATATATATATATATATATATATATATATATATATATATTATATATATATATTAACACATCTGTTTTTCCTTTGTATAAGTATACATATATATTATACCGTTTAGTAGAGAGAAATATATACTAAAATTCATTAAAATGTGTTGCTGTTAAAATTGTATGCCCTAGTTCCCTAGGCAACCAACATAGCAGATACTAGTACCCCAGCCTTTTAGGAAGCGTAATGGAAGGTATGCAAGTAAACTTCATTCGAATAGAATGAGAGAAAAAAAGAGAGAAGTAAAAGCAAGAAAATATAAAACGCACTCAACCATTTACTAGGAAAATCAACAGCATAATTAAAAAAAATTGAGGTAAATGTTATAGGGTGACTAAAGTAGTATTATGGTTCTTTTAAAGGTAATACGCATCGACATTAGTAATGCTGCCAGGAAACCTTTTCGACAGTTTTACAGTGCTATGACGGAAAGACTTCTGGTACTGGGAGTGGTCACAATACTATGCCTTTGGGTGCAGGTTCAAAAGGCTCTAATGGACATTCGCTGTTTAAGACGGAATACAGCACCATCAACCCAATGCCCTGACCTAGTTCATTTCCTAGGGAAAACAAGGGATGGGGGGTGGGCAGAGGGGTCGCCTTTACATAAGGAAACCGACTTGAAGAGGATGGAAGTGCGGATCAAGGAGACTTAAAGCAGGAAGACAATCTCAAACGTAGTAGACAGCGGAAGGGAGGAAACAGTAATGGAAGCATGCAATCCTTAGGCTGCTGATTTCCTGAGTAAATACGGGAAGTGATTGAGAGAGAGAGAGAGAGAGAGAGAGAGAGAGAGAGAGAGAGAGAGAGAGAGAGAGCATCTTGTGGTAGAGAAAAGGGATCTAGCATCTGCAGAGAAGGTAAAGGCTGCAGTCACTGACCAAAAATGCTTTTCATTCGAGCCCACTTAATAGGGAAGAAAGAGAACGTTGACACAGAAAATGGGAACAATAAAATTAGAATATATAAGCAAATGCCAATTGCATAAATGCAGATTCATCAATTTTATGTCAGAGGCCTTTTCAGTAAAAGTTTAAATTGAACGGAACAACCGAAAACGTTGAAAAGGACACAAACATTGCGATAAAAGTACTTCAAACTAAAAACCAAAGCATGAATAAAGATCAGGTCTGCTATATTATATAAAGGACTCTGTTCTTGCTTATGAACCTGCATTTTGGTTTGGTAACACCTTACATAATTAAGAGTTTTCATATTGAACACACTCAAAATGCTTGGATGAAATATATTCCTCGAAGGAACAAACCAATGGTGCCCGTGCGTAAAATCCATATAAATAAAATGTGGCACTGTTGCTGCTTCTGCCACTTAAGGAAACCATTTATCTGGATACCCGCATAACTACTAATGCCATGACATGTCTATTGCGCCTCAACCAAGCCCTGGGCAGAACCACCAAGGCAAGGAAAGCGTCATCCCAAGATCCTAGAGGGTGAAACGTCTATGCAATGACGTAAATGAAGGAGAAATTTGAAAAGCTCACTACCACAATTTCTACAAACTGCACACAAAATAAAACGACAACGGAACCACACTCCTAGAACAAGGGATGTTACTTGCATTCCCTTTCAACAAAAGTAAAACGTACAGACTGTAAAAGTACAAGCACAGTATGCATACAACCGCAGTCATCACACACAAACATACACACTCACACAGATATATAGATATATATATATATATATATATATGTGTGTGTGTATGTGTGTGTGTATATATATGTATATATATATAATATATATGTATATATTATACATACATACATACATAATAAATGTGTGAATGTGCGTTTGTGCGTGCGTATGCGTGTGTCCTCAACTCATGTCGATGAACTGCGAGTAAATATACGAGCAGACACACCACGGAATACGGCAAATAAATAAACACAAAGGTTGACAGATTCTCCAGGGAAGAAAAAGAAAAGTGCCGTGGAAAGAGTACGTGTTAGTCCTTGATACAACTGATGTATAAATCATCACGTTTACAAACAGTCATCACACAGTGCAGGTAAGCGAATAGTAAAACAATATTAAGTGCGTTTAATTACACAACATCAGCACCATCTTCAAGAGATGATAATGAAGAGGATAACATTTTCAATTTCATCATCATCATTATTATTACTATTATTATTATTATTATTATTATCATAATGGAACAAGCCCACAGGGGACACTGACTAGAAATTCAAACTACCACAGAATATGGTGTTCACTAGGAAGAAGTAAGAGGAAGAAGGGAAATACAGAAAGAAGAGATCCCACTTATTAGAAAAGACAAAAAAATCAATAAATAGATAAATAGAAAAATTCTTTAAAATGCAATAAGATATTATTTCCAAAAGAAATAGACAACTGAATTGTAGAATCAAACGACAGGGCGAATAGTAAGAATTCCCGATTTTTTTCCCCAATAACTTGCAGTCTATCTCGCTCATCACATATTCCTTTGACATCAGTAATTTACTGGTACACCCTTTCAGTACCTCGTATAAAAAAAATATTCTCTAGCATAAATCAACTTCGCACCTAACTAATGAAATGTGTAAGAATACAAATAAAAAACCACAAACTATACACCAATGCTAATAGGCTAAATTTCGCATACGCACGTATGTACACCATACACAAACACGAGCAAGACCATTTACAATATCCCTCTCTCTCTCTCTCTCAATATATATATATATATATATATATATATATATATATATATATATATATTACATATATATCTGTCTATATATCTATCTATATAAATATATATACCTATCTATCTATCTAAACATATATATAGATAAACAGATACTGTATTTGTGTGCGTGTTTGCATCCGCGCACCGACGACAAATATGCGATAAGTAAAAGATTTGTGGTGCACCATGAATACGACCCTACTGACCCTTCCAATTGAAGCTGTATTTGGCATAATTTTTCTGCACCAGTCCAGGCCTCCCATCCCTCTTGTCCGATGCCATGTTTTACGCGACTTTTCTATTTCCTTTCTTTGCAACCAGAGAAAGGACACGCACTCACTACGTCCCTTCCCTCTTCTCTTTCACTGACAAATTAAAATGTCAGACATTAGGCAATTTCCGCGCGTCCGCCGAGCAATATGTGTCCGACTTCTGGGTCTCATTGTGGGGTAAATCCTTTTTTTCTTGAGATGTATACATTTTGTGTCACGGCTATTCAGTTCCCACGGAAGAAAACAGACCCCAAAACACGTAAAAACAAAGTGGCAAAACCATCTCATGAACGCGCAGAATGCATAGACCACTCGAATTGAGAATACCGAACACCTGTCAAGTGTTCGCTAAACACGATGGGGAGAAACACATACCAGTCCCCCTACATAACCGAGGACCCCCTCCGACAGCGCCCACCACCAGGCCCCGACCTCATCAAATCTCCTCCTCATGCCTTGCCAAGGTTGCCAGACCAAGTTAATGACTCCTGAACAATTCATGGGACTCCAATTGTGCCAAAGCGGTAATTACCTTCCGGCCATGCAAAGGGTAAAAATGGCCTCGCAAACTATTTCCGCTCTCTATGGAACAGGCCCTCAGAAGACACACAACACTTGCATCGTGACAGTTACGAGTTCAATTAGATTTATGCAGACATTTTTAAGAAAATAATTAGGCTTTCCATATTCAAGAATAGAAATGACTATCAAGCTTCCACAACTTCTTATAAGAAAATTTTCCTTAATTCAAGAACTCAAATGATATTTATTTTGAAATCACACATTTCAGAAATGTACGTGGAAGGAAAATACATTAATGTGTATACACACAATTATGGTATTAAAATGCATTGCACGTTTAAGAATTAAACCGACTGTGGGTATGAAATCAAAGGAATTCAGTAAGGAGTTGAAAAGCAACGAATATCCTCATCATTCAAAGAAACCAAACAAAAGAAAAGCGCAACAACATATAATGACAACGAAGAATATTCCGAGCTGTATGATGCTAGAATATCAAATGTCAAAGCTCCCACGGTGCTGAAAACAAGGATACATCATTCAATCGATGACTAAATCACTCTCTCTCTCTCTCTCTCTCTCTCTCTCTCTCTCTCTCCCTCCCCCTCTCCCCTCTCTCCATCTCCTTCCTCGTTCCTCTGTAGTTTTTTTGCATGCAATCATAACGGAATGCCTCACCCCTTGGCGCGACACCACTGTTTCAACATCGTATATTCCTCTTCAAGAAAAGTTCTAAAGAAATCAATAAATGGAGGCCAGAAGAAGTGGATACAAATGATAACCCCAGAAAATACCTACCACATATCTGCAAGAAAGTGTTGGAAAAGTTACTGTGTTTTAAAGACACTTAATGAGCAGAGGAATTACTTTTCCCGTTACGGTCAAAGTAAATATAACACCGGACAAAATTCATTTTCTTTTATACAATTTGCATGTTCATTATTTATCCAAAATAAATTTATCAATTGCCTATCTAGTTTCAAGCCGGGTTACTCGATTATCGTTTTCCCAGCATTCATTTCACTGCGTGAATCTAAGTTTAACCAATTTCAATCATTTTTAGTCTTTTACATTCTCTTGTACCAGGCCAACTATTATTCATTTAATTGATAACAAATGATAAATCTCCTAATCTTATGCAGACCAATGTTTTCAACATGATGCTTTGAAGACAGATCTGAAATGGTAACGTAACGCAATATTAGAAATTCGGCTTTTAATCAACATCCATATTCCTCAAAGGGCATTTTCGTTCATCCGTTTCCATCCTCATCTAAACTACACTGATTTTACGCCAAGATTTATAGCCCATAAAAGTTTCGCCCCTAATAAGGAGAAATTCAAAACTCATCTATGACAAGACACGCACTGTAATATTTTGGTGCCTTATCGGCATGCTGAAATTTAATTATAACAACTTTGGTCCCATATCATGTTTGAACAATTTAATATCGGTGGTCATATTTGAACAATTACGCATTCTGTACTTTAACGTTACATCTAAACTGCAAAGTGGGATATTTTTTCAAATGGTTTCCTAAGTTCATAACACTTTGTATAATTAAAGCTATTTATATATATATATATATATATATATATATATATATATATATATATATATATATATAAAGCCAGCAGAATCACACATCAATTTACGCATAACCTACCATATGAAAAAAACACCAACATTTCCACATAAAAGCACAAAGAGATAATTTCGTGCAACCTTACAACGTCACCTATGGCACAAAACTGTGCAGTTTTAAAAGTACGATTCGTAAACTAAGCACATTTGACATGGAAGTTCGCCAACCCAGTAAGTGGTTACAAGTAATAAATAACCCTGCAATTATATCCACTGAATTCTAATCAAGACTAAAAATTGATCCTCATTAACTAAATGTTGGAAAAATGAGAAAATAACCAAAAATAACGTAGAACCTTCATAATGGGATGAAAAAAGCCGTTACATAAATAACAAATTCACCGCCAACCTCTTCGAACCAAACTACGGACATCAAAAGGGCTTTAAAAAAAACTTAATCACAGCCTATAAAAATTTGGCTCCCTTTCCAGAGGAAAAAAACAAATGCGGGAAGGGCGAATGAGGGAAATTGGAGGGGGAGGGAGATTTGTGGGGGGGGGGGGGGGGGAGGGGCACGGGGAATTCCAACCTATTTTGTCTTTAGGGATCTATTCACTTGATAGGACCAAATCAGCGAAAGAGCGCAGGAATAGGGAGAGGGAGGAATGGAATGGGAGAGGGTGGGGGGGTGGGGGTTAGGGAAGACGGTCAATTTTGGGTTAAATGCAAGGCGTAAATCTCCCCCACCCCCTTCGAGAGAACCATTAAAAGAGAAGGAACAATCAATCTCCTTTCTTTTCAGCCATTCGCCGGACGAGAACAAAATACCTGTAAGGAAGAATATATGGGGGGAGGGGGAGAGGGCGACCAGACTGGGGGCGTTGGGGAGGGGGGTAAATTTGAGGTCATATACAAGGGGGTATATCAGAGACCGGTGAAACGAAGTGAGCTTGGGAAAGCTTAACAAAGATATGCGTTATATTAAAGGTGAACCTCCACCTATATGCTGCTCTTGGATGTCTGCTACAACGGGATTCTCTCTCTCTCTCTCTCTCTCTCTCTCTCTCTCTCTCATACGCCTGCTCAAAGCAAATACTCACTTTTGTTACACCTTAGAATCCTCTCACCCTTTCATATATACGCACATATTACCACTCTCTCTCTAAAAGAAAACCTTTCCCGAAGAGTTAGTAGGAAAAGAAAAAAAGTCATATTTCCACTAAGTACATCTGCTTCGCTATGTTTGCGAGTGATTCACTCGCAAACAATCGTAATCATTAAGATTCCTAAATAATATGAAGCAGCCAAATCATTAAGATTCCTAAATAATATGAAGCAGCCAATTTGACCCAAACATCTGCCCATAAACAGTGCAGTTGCCAGCCATAATAACATGCGATGCTTCTTGATGATTGTAACATTTCCTGGGACTGAACACATTCCAACGTTTCTCAGTCTTCACTTGCCTAGACTGACGACCACTGCCTTAACCCCGTCCTGTATACGTATGAATGGGATAATGTGGCCGATGTCAAAGGCCTTGAATACATACCACAAATAACACCTGACAAGGAAAGGCTGATATTAAAATACAACTGCATCGATAAAGAAGAACCTGAGGGGGAAAAAGCACTGCTAACGTTTTCTTTTAAAAAGAGCATGCTCACAAGCAAAAGGCGAATGAGTCACCGGATTCTCACTGGGTTGAAAGCACAAACGTTCTTTAAACAACCGACGCGACACGGAAGAGAAAGAGAGGGGGAGAGAGGGCGAGTGAGCGAGACAAGAGAACTGGCACTCCCTCCTCTCACACGCTCTACTTTGGCACTGTAGTGTAGCTGGGAACCACGGACGACTGGCCCTCCCTCGTCGACCCTCGAGGGTCTCGCTCTCTCAGGTGATCGTACTCAGAGAGGAGGAGGAGGAGGAGGAGGAGGAGGAGGAGGAGGAGGAGGAGGAGGAGGAAAAGAAGAGGAGACGAGGAGAGAGAGAGAGAGAGAGAGAGAGAGAGAGAGAGAGAGAGAGAGAGAGAGAGAGAGAGAGAGACTATAAACTTTAACTAGCATGGGACAGGGTTTTTTAAGACAAAAGTATCCATGGTTATAGCCATGAATATACAATATACGATTTGTACGCAAAAGGTGAGGATATGCAGATTGTATGCACGCTGGTATGTGCATAGTTATACATACACTAAGTGTCTGACATTAAGGATGGCAGGTTTATATGGTAAGCATAAAAATAATCTATCAATTCCCCTTAAAACACTTACTCGCAAGCAGCAACAGGACCACCTAAGCTACAATTGAATTTTAGCCTTCGCAATTTCAATTTCACAAAGTTGATGGCAGTTACCCTTTTGTCGAATAGTAGCTATCAAACTTAAACATCTTCATTTAACTCATATATGAAGATCAAGAGCCTGCTGTGTGAAAAACTTACTTCAAATCACCTGTTGAATGTGCGCGAGTAAGGGATGATCTAAACCCCATTTTGCATGGGGCAGTTACGCAGAACAGGTCCTGGAATATGGTTTCATCCTAAACACGACTGTGTCGTACCTTTTTCCTTCCTTCACACGTAAAAAAAAAAAATAATAATAATTTCATGGATTGAAGTTATGCTAAAAATGTCTTCGTTTGCTGAGGTACGAGCTTTCAAGTGCTTCCAGTATCGAAACCGTTCAAAGGGATAAAACTTGAAACAATTCTTCAGAGGAAAAGGGCTGAGCGAACTGAAAGGATAAAGGAATAGTAGGTTTTGGGGAAATAAAAGGGACCTCAAAAGATGAAAGCACTTGGCAATTCCAAAATAAGGGATTTTCGACAGATCCAGATACCGAAGTTTTATTGCCTGAAAAGGAGAACGATAACAATTGTCTCGACCAGACTGATAGGATTTCTAAAACTGAATAGATTTCAAGTTTATAAAAACTGAAGACGACCAAGAAATACGAAGGGAAGTATTTTGATTTCGGAGGACGAAAACGACGAGGAACCATAAAAATGGGGGAGAAAAGTTTTCAGTTCGTAAAAGGAAAATGTGAAGAGACGAAAAAGGGGAATTTCTGGAAAAGTGGAATATTGCATCGTGTATTGAGAGATGACGAAAGATTGGAGTCGCAATACTACTTCCAATGCAAACATTGCATTTAATCATTTCGTTGGCGACTGTGGGCGATGAAGGGGAGGAAGCGAATGTTAAAAAATCTCAATACAAAACAGAGGAGAAACGATAACAACGAGATAACGGTTAGTTTGGAAACTAAGACTCAAACCGAAAATTTACAATACACAGTTTGAAAAAATTGACAGGATCTGAAAGCCATCAGTTTCATTAAGAGCCATAATAAAGAATGACGTCCAGTCTCAAGAGCACGTCAGTGTAGGTTAAAAAACGATGAGCAGTAAGAGTCAGTAACAGACATATTTTCTGTCTAGATTTCAATAACCGTTGACAGCTCTAATTCCTTCTTCGAAAACAGAATACAGGATCAGGCAAATATGAAAGCGTTAGAGAGGATCGCCATAAAAATGTGGCATTAGTGAACGATTCTAGGAAGACACAAATGATTAGATAGATTAACGACTTGGTGAACAGTTTCAGTAGGTAATAAAAATTATTTTATAAAGGTCAAAACAAGCTTTCAGTATTGAAAGACAAGGGACACGAAGAGGTACTGAACATAACGATGCAACCATTTCTTTGGGAATATGAAAAGCAATTTTGAGACTTGAAAATGTTATTCGAGTGACCTGGGGTTCCCAACCGTTTCAAGACGATGAGCACCTAGCGCTTTTCTGGGTAATTATGCCAACAACACAACAAGTTTGGGAACTGAAGAGTAGTCCAAATAGTAAGACTTATTTCCGAACCCGTCAAGAGCTCAGATGTTTTTAAAGATGATTCGCTACGAAATCCTTACAGCTCAGATCTTTATTAGCAAGTTATTTACATTACCTTCCACATTATACCTACAAATACATTGCACAAGACAAGGGTAGTATGAATGCCTTTCAAGACAACATGCTACTAAATATATTGAATTATCTTAATGCTGAATATGGAATATTCAGAACTTTTGGGCTAAATTTCCAAACAAACGTCAAAATTTTGAATAATAACTATTAAGATACCTTAATCACAGACACGTGGAATAAGCCCGTTATACCTTCCCAAATATAATTATATTTCTGATTCCATGCAGCAGCACAGAATATGTTTGCTCGTACTGGTTTTTTTCTTTAATGAAAGTTTGTTACTAAAAAACGAAAGAAATTACGACGAATACCCAGTCATCCTTTAAGAAAAGTACCTGTATGCTTAAAGAAAATCTGACAATGAAGTCTTTTGATACAAAGAAAACACTAGATTTCTGAACAAAGAATTCAAACAGATAACTGTTACGAATTCTTTTGAACATTTATATTATAATAATATATCTCATTCTTTGCTCTACAGATATTTGCGTACTGAAATAATATATTGCTCATTGCATTAAACATGCTGTGATATTTATCATGAAACATTAAAAAATAAAAATTTGTTGCAAATGCGAACAACAGTTATAGCAAAAAAGAGTAGCATCCAAAGGGAAGAGTGAACAGGAAGCAGTTCTCTCTCTCTCTCTCTCTCTCTCTCTCTCTCGTCTCTCTCTCTCTCTCTCTCTCCAATATATATATATGTATATATATATCATATATATATATATATATATATATATATAAAATAAATAAATACATAAAAAAGTATATTCAGTACACTCCCAAGATGATGCATTAAATATATTACCCCATAAAAGTAATGTTCACAAAGGAATACTACTGTTAGTTCAGTTTTCACTCCCTCCTTCGGTAGAAATGGAGATGACATAAATGCGTAATAATGATCCTTTACGAAGAAGAGCTATAGGCCGCTTAACTTAACTACTGATCATCGTAGTTCTTTGGATTTCATTTAAAATTTTAACAGAGATACCTTAACTGCCCATTCTTTGAACGACGATGGTTGTAAGTCAGGAGCCCACTACAGTATTATTGCGTTGTCACTTTCAGTTCTTTTGTGTGTAAAACATTAAGGTGTAAGGATAAAATAATAAAGCTAGTAGCAGTTTTTTATGTATCTCAGCCGACTCTCTTTAAATAGGCACTATTATAAATATCCCATGGATGTTTGTAACTACAAGTTTTCTTTAATATATTCTGTTCTTGTGTTATGGCAGTATTACAGATGCCACACTGCAGTAAACGTCAAAGAGGCGACTTCACTTCAGCTGGAAGAAACAAAAGAGCAGCAAACAAATAATAATTGTCCACTGTAATCTTCACAATTGGCCCCAAAACAGAGCAAGACATGTGAGGGTGAAGAGAGCCTAATTGGAGGACTGGCAGCACCTGCTGCTCTTCTCTGCTATTCAAGTCGATGGAGATGGTCCATGTCATTCCTAATTTCTGCTGTTGCTCAAGCGTCTTTGAATCATTGGGTTTCAATATTCTGATACAAAATAACATTCCTAATGTTGAAAAAATGCTGTTTTTTTCTATCTTGTATATCCATTTTTCCTCCAATTTCCCAAACAAATTGATCTGTTAGTTGGTCCCCTGGTGGAAAGGCTCATATTTTCACCAACTTTTCAGTCACTTTTTTTCTCGAACAACGTCAACGCTCATCTGCTGGCTATACCACTATCTAATCCTCAGCTCTTCACATTTCATGTCTATACATTTTATTTTCATGAGCGCCAATCCCATCCAATAAGACTAACAAAGCAAAGAAAAAAGATCGTAATTATCCCAGCGCTCTCTAGGAATTTATATAAGAACTAACAACTGTTTTGTTGAATAATTTTGCTTTTATGGCCCAGCCCCTCCCCCTACACAATAAGTAGTACTGGTTCATCCCAGCCCACAGAAAGGTGACAGTTCTCATCTCAAACTACCAACTCACCGTTTCAACTACTATCGTAAACCCGTTATAATTATCACTCAGGTGTTAATACTTCAGTACCTCTTATCTGTGTTTTGGACCACCAGTATGATTCCGTTTGTTGCTGATGCCGCCTAATCAGCTTCCTCCCTCCTTTCAGCTTGTTTCTCACGAGCATGTTGCCTAACCTATTGTTTTCCGGATCTATCAGATTCCAGCCTACGAACTTCCAGCCTTTCTCTGTCGTTTCAACTCTGCGTCGAATTACAAATTCTTTGTTTGTCTTCATTCTAAACTAGTACGACTAATGATTCTGCATATTTGTCTGTTACCTCTTCAGTCCAATTCTTCGAACCTTGTATGAGGTAAAAATGTTAAAAAATCAACCTTTGGCTTATATCATCATTTCGAACGTCCACGGTACTTCATATTTGTCTGGAAGGCATCACGTTGTTCAAATTCCGCGCCTAAATTGCAGACGAGTCATATTCGTTCCATCAAGTTCGTTATTATAGCTTTAAGCTAGCATTATCACATCCCTGTTTGGACGTCGCTGCAGCTTTCTATTTCATCTTTAGCTTCCGCCCCTACACATTAGCTACACAAAATTGCAAATTCCCGACCAGTGACCCTCCTAATGTACAGCTTTTCCCACATTCACTTTAAAGAAAATTCTGTAAATGAACATTCATGGCAACTATGGGTTCAATATTATATGAAAATGTTACATGAATGTGCCATTATGTTTCTGCGGTCGTTACAAATGTCATCATTTCTTTCCGTTCATCAAATTAGGATACTGGCGTTCTTGGCATTGTCTATACAGTCTCTAACGGATCAAAACTCGTTTCCAATGAAAAGGGCATACTTTGCATTTTTCCACAATACGAAGTACTTTTATCGAATATGATTTCCCATATTATATCAGTTATATTTATCGAAATCTCAGAAATTACTGTTAGATAAGATTAGCCTGTGTTCAACATCAGTTTTATTTTTGAAAATTTTGGTCATACAGTTTACGGTACAGTATACTATCGCGCTCATGTACACATATACATGTATGTAAGTATGTATGTATGTATGTATACTGCGTAAGAGGCACAATGCAAAACAACTTCATTGGAACTAGTACCTCTGTCTTTTCGACATCGGCAAAAAAACGAAAACATTGGTCCCAATCAAGTTTTTCATTTTCTCTCCGAGGCTATATACATATTTTATGGTCATTACGTGTTAACCGTCGTGATATTTACTCTCATATATATATTATATATATATAATATATTATATATATAATATATATATATATATATAGATATATATATATATATATATATATATATATATATATATATATATATATATTATATATATATAGTGTACAAATACAATCACTAGTCATTCGCTGTGACAATCCCTTCCGCGCCTTGAATACATACGAAGTAAGACCATACTGTGAACAGCGTCCCCTACACAAAAACGTTACTCATTACATAACCATGATAAATAGCGACAAAAAGCCAAGCGCAATACATCTTTCAGCATAAAAGCGAGAAGCAGACCCCGTCGTGTGATGAGCGTGCCGTTTTATGCCTATACACAATAAATGTGCCCACATCGGCGCCGTAGGCCTAACTCGGGTCATAATTCTTATTTGTCACATCTGGGACAAGATTATGATAAGCAGCGTTCTTCTCAGCCCTTCTGCTACATTCAGTATGCGTCTCCACACTAACAGACAATGAGGTGATACATGCCATGTATATACATATAAACAATGTGTATGTATGCTCCGTCTACTCATCCCTCATATTCAGCAAACATTTGATACAGTGATCAAAAACACTGTATCAAGTAGATTCGGCAATTTCGGACAATCGAGTTGATGCTTTGGGATGAGCAGGAAAATCGTTACGATATAAATAGAGACAGGACGTTACAAACTTAATCCTGGTTACAAAGACCTTGACCGAGCATCATTTACGCCAGTAGTAAGTTTCCGAGTCCTCCGACAACGCTTTGGGTCTTGGCAGATGTTACGGCTAGACAAAAGAAAAGCAACAGCTTCTAAGGGCACTTTACAACAAAACGGTTTTCAGACAAACAATGAATTGTTTCTAGCTAGCTATGGGAACTAATTACACCTGCCCCGTGTCCCAACCTTTTACAAAATTCTCTCTCTCTCTCTCTCTCTCTCTCTCTCTCTCTCTCTCTCTCTCTCTCTCTCTCTCTCTCACACAAATAGCACACAAACACACAGCACACGCATACACCCGTGATTAATTATGTAATTAAATGCTTAAAAATATAACAACGATTAGTTATTTTAATGACTAATTTGTGCTTATATATATCACACCCACCCACACAGAGACACAAAGATTGTATTTTACTTGAACTATAATGATATATGCAAGGCCAATAAGCTTCTCCAGTTCGAGAGATCCTTCGTGATGTGCAGTACATAATGTGATAAATCCCTGTGTTGCCGAAAAATCACGTATTCTTGAAATTACAAGCAAAGAATATTTAAAGAATTGTATATCAAGGACTGATACGATCAACACACAAACCTCTTGTTTTTACATGGAAAGATTTGACTCTAACTGCACTCATTACCTATGTTTTCATTCGTGTATGTATGTATATAGTTTATATGTGTTAGATATTATATATATATATATATATTATATATATATATATATATATATATATATATATATATATATATACTATATGAGAGAGAGAGAGCAGTCAGATAGGACAGCTATTATTGAAATTTGGTGTATGTACCCTTTAGACGACCTTTTAAAAGAAAATCTACCTGGCAATTTAAATACAAATCGGTTCATACTGAACGATTACTTAGATGAGAAGCCGTATCAAATGGGAGCATTTCTCCGCAAAGTTAATAAAGGTGACTTCCATGCTTCCAAAACATCCGCCCGCTCGTTTTCCAAGATTTCCTGCAAAAAGAGTAATACTGATAAGAATTTCAAATCCACTTAAATATGTGAGTGGCTTTGTTGTGTGCTCTGTGTTGTGTGGTCTTTCTCATAGCATTCGTCAAGACCAGCTTCATAACCTAATAGTCTGGGTAACTGTGATGTTACATAATTGACTTTGGAATACAGTTTTTAGGCTAAAGGCCAAGCGCTGGGACCTGTGACATCATTCAGTGCTGGCAGGAAAATTGAGAGTAGGTAAGTTTGAACGGTGCAACAGGGGGGAAATCCTCGCAGTTGCGACGTGAAATTATTGTTAGGAGAGGGTGGTTGGCAAGATGAAAGAAAGATTATATGAATGGAGGTACAGTAAAAGGAATGAAAGGGGTCGCAGCTATATATGGGGCCGATGGGAAGCTGCAGAGAACTTTCAGTAATGTATACAGTGCATCGCGTGATGTGCACTGATGGCACTACCCACCTCAAGAGGATAATATACTTTGGATTTTATACTGTAGAAGTAATAACAGACCCACCATATTGATGTATCTTTAAATGCCTCTAGAAAACTACAAGACCGAGGGAACACGCAGTACACATTACTAACCTTACTCAACCTTCCGAAATATATAGTGGGAGACCCTTACGTGAGGCCTGGGGTCACCATTAAGCCAACATTGATTCTGTTAATTGTCTTAATCCGCTTCATCATTGCCTTAAGGAAGATATTCTCTATGTGGTCAGAGTCCCATGCTCCATTGGAAAGGTTGAGCTTATTATCTTGCTGTTTTATCGGTGAAGATTCTGGATGAGTTCCAATCCATGGTATGGTTCATTTAATTTATATGATGAAAAATTGCCAAACTATGTTGTCCATATCTAACTGAGTGCTTATGTTGACTTAATATTTCTGATAAGAGATTTTCCTGTGAATCCATAGTATGACCTATCACAATCCCTACAGAGGATTTCATAAACTCTTTATCACAATCCCTACAGGGGATTTCATAAACTCCTATGTCTTTAGAAACTGGTTTCTGCTAAACTTAATTATGGATTTCCCCAGTGTATTCGGATAAGTGAAGATGAAAGGGTTGGGTTGGCCTAAGACTTGTTTTATCTCTTGTAAATTATCTACATGAGGGATTATGATTTTGTTTGTGTATTTTTTCTTTTCTTTGTATTCTGTGGGTTTGTAAAAAAGGCTATTTGCTTTATGTATGGTTTTTTTCTATAATGTGCTTGGAGTATTTTAACAGACATCAACTTATCTTGTGATAAGTCATACTATGGATTCACAGGAAAATCTCTCTCAGAAAGATTAGTAATTCAACATAAGCACTCTGTTAGATATAGACAACATAGTTTCGCAATTTTTCATCATATAAATAACATGAACCATACCATGGATTGGAACTCATCCCAAATTTTATACAAGAGCAGCTGTTGATACAAATATCAGATGGTAGAATCTTCACTGATAAAACAAGATAATAGGGTTAACCTTTCCAATGGAACCTGGGACTCTGACCATATAGACAATATCTTCTTTAAGGCAACAATGAAGCAGATTAACACAATCAACAGAACCAATGTCGGCTTTGCGGTGGCCACAGGCATCACCTAAGGGCATATCTCCCATTATATATTTCGTCAATGTAACTACTTCTGTCATTCACTACTTGATAAGGGTGGAACTCATATATATATATATATATATATATATATATATATATATATATATATATATATATACACACACACACAATACATACATACATGAGAGAGAGAGAGAGAGAGAGAGAGAGAGAGAGAAAGAGAGAGGACCTCAAAAGGTCTTTCCACACAGAGGGAGTCCATTATCTCAACTCCTACTCATGCCACTCTTGCAACGAGACTTCATTAACCTTAATATTAATCTCTAAATATGGAACGCTCCTGTACGCTCTCGTATTACCCCGTGCTATTCCTAATCCTCATGCCGAGTCTCGGCTTTGAATCAGTTACCCTTTGGAACGTTACATACAGCCAGCAACACCATCCATTTTAATCCTAATCCCTACTCCCCCGAACTCTGCTTCTGAAGAAGAACCCTCTCCTTGAAAATCCATAAGTGAATCTCTTCTTGCATTTAACAGAAATCCTTTCGAACACTTTTAGCATTACTTGAGCCTCACAAAAGGACCCTTCCCGCCTTCGCTCTCAATGGACGTGGCATCTTATATCTTTTCAGGTTGGTGAAAGCGACAAATTTCCCCATTGTGCATCAGATGGTCTGGGTATAATGGTACGTCGCACGGTTTCGCTTTTCCAAGCATAAAAAAATGCAAAACAAATGTTGTTTCGTGGATCTCATTATGCTATTATAATTATGAGGACATCCTCATTTCTGGTAAGGCGCATGAAATATTAGTATTCTAGAACGAGAGCGTGTATGCGATATACTATGCTTTTCGATATAAATAAAGGAAAATAACCCGTGGAAACGTAAAAGGACACCCAAGAAATGAAACACGCCCAACTCGAGTTTAGATGGAAAACTGGTAATCGAACCTGTGGGCAGGCTTCAGAAAATACGACGTGATGCAATCTCTTTGTTTACAAGCAAGTAATAAAGAAGTTTTCGAAAGGAAGTCAAGATAACTAATAACGTGTAAAATAACCTAGAGACGAACATGATAACGGAGACCGTTACGCGTAAAGGATGAGTAATAAATCACATGGAGGCCAATAATACTCAGAGTGAGATGGCGGACGTTACTAAAGTAGCCCTGATAGATCAAAGAGAAGACAGAAGGTAAGTCAGACAGTCAAAATTCAGAAATGTTCCGTAACACTGAAGCGGTCAATTCAACATGGAGAGTCACCCAGTTCACAGGCTTCATTTTTTAAGCCCTGAACCAAACAACGAAAATAATTGCCACTGCCACAAACTCAAATGGCAGTTACGAAAGAATAAGTAATTATGTACGTGTCAATACAAATATATATCTAGAATAATACATACTCATCTAATGCATAATGTATAATAAACCATCGATACACACCAGACGAAAAAGTATTTTGGATAGGGGAATTATTATGAATGACGTATGGGAAACGAAGACTTGAAAAATGTCACAAGAGAACAGAGAACCCACGAGAATGACCTCGAGGAATATCTTGCTGGAAATATGTCACAATCTTGGGGGAGGACCACAAAGACTTACTTACCTGACTTGAAAACCAGGAGCTTTGTGTTCAGTAGTCACGACCTCTGGTTTCATTTTTGTGTTTTATTTAGGTCTTCAGGATCATTTCCGTTTCGCTATTACTCCCCCTTCTCAACTGTTCTTAATTTATTTCAATTTATTTTTCTAAAACTTGTGGGTAACTTGATTGGTTATGTTGAAACCGTCACAATTTTGTTGAATGTAATATTACCCAAACCCAACTAAACAGTAACTGCTCGGGAATTTTTGAGATATTTGGCGTTACAATAACAAAGGTCACTTACGTAGAACTGAGTCCAATCTCAGATCAGACTCAAATATACACCTGTCATTAAAATCACTAACTACATAAATTTCAAAAACACGCTCATGGCTACAGACAACAATCATAATACCAATAAAAGGACTTCACATACTTTTCAGAAAACCAGCATTTTCAGCTCACTTTCAAATCCGTTGGGAAGTGAACACATCACTTCCGAACATTCTCAATGGCAGGTTATCAACCCCCATCGTTCCAGCACTCAAGAGAGAGGAAAACATACTCTCAAATCGCCATCAGATAGTCAAGGGAACCAAGCAGTCTTCAGTGGTGTGGTTTATTTTTATTAAAACCAAAATAGGCTTGATAAGCTAGATCATCATTTACGAAAGTTTTGGCATTTTTGACCCAGTATATTTTGGGCAATCTTCGTCGCGTACTATTCGTACTTGGCTGAATCAGCGTCAACAATACTGATCAAACGAAGCATTTCAAACTGTCATTTTTTCATCAAGAAAATAAACTATTAGGTTATACAGAAGCACTATTGTAAAGGTAGTTTTTTACGATAAGCTGTAGTTACACAAAGAATTCTATTTTTACCTGTGCAGAAACACTATTTCGCATAAATCTGTTATCACGAGAAGAAAAATTAATTATCCATTGAAAAAAGTCTTTATATACTCGTAAACGACCTCCCTCTTGTAAATACTAGTTGCGATGATTTGTATGACTGACAAAAATGAACGACGAATCAGGATATCGGTTTTAACAAAAATGAGCCATTAATCAGAATAGCATTTACAAATGAATAATTAATCAGAATTTCCATATTTACAAAATGAAAAATTAAATCAGAATATCATTTTGATAAAAATGAATTATTAATCAAGACGTATTCCCGTTGGCCATAACATATGCCAATTATTCTTATCACCTCTTTTCATCCATTTAATAATACAGCGATCTACTGCCGCCATGATATATTTATTCGCCAATAACTACTGCACTGTGAACACGATGAAATTTCAAAAGCACTGTAATAAACAACAAGCATTATTTATTGCTTCCTCATAAGTAACCAATGTCATAAAAAGCATCGATAAAACGTGTATAAAAACCACTAGTCCTCTGTGCTTTAACAGTGCACCATAAATTCAAATAACCTTATTTCCTACTACAATTCTGTTATTTTCTCCACCGCAGAAAATAAATCTTACTTAGTGTCTTCACTGTCCACCACCCAGACTGATTTATAAAATTGTGAGGGTCCTTCCTATAGCTTCCATCAAATACCCACACCCTGGCCATCGCGAAATTTAACCGGAAAATTGTTATTAAATAAAAGTAAATTTTATATGATGAACATTTATAAAATGCCAGCTATGTAAATGCCAATTATGTAAATGCCCTAACATATCTGTAAATTTGATTTAATGTATTTTTCTAATAAAAAAAAAAAAGATAATCTACTTTTCCTTCATTTGTTTTGTTCTAGGTTTACTTACTAAATATCTCCCCACCTTGCATCTTCTAGCACCAATGTCTCATCTGTCACGCAATTCTTTTCTCAGGTAATTTCTTTTACCAAGTCATTTGTACTGCGCTTGGCCATTACATAACCATGCCCTGCCTCCAGTTTCTACTAGAAAGATAGACTCAAAGGTTCTACACAAGATCAGGTACTGGTCCACCGTGTTATGGTTATGATCTATTGGACTGAACGTCTGGTAACTCGTTAACCCTTCATATTACTGTTTTAATAAGGCCTACTCATGGGTAAATGTTGAAGCGAACAGTTGCAAAGGTTAGGCCAATCTTTTCTGAAAATTGAAATTTCATGCCTCTCTTAAGATAGAAATGACTCAATGCAAATCGCAAATCTCTGCGTGAACATATTTCCCTTTGTTGTGAAAAATAATGTACCTAATGACCTTATCTTTTATCCAAACCATTTTATTCTACGCCTTTACGAATCTCAGATTTTAAGCTTTCTCCAATATCTTCTGCTTACAAGCTCGCCAATTCTTGTCCCACACACCCTCTAATTCAGGGAAGTGGAGACCCTGCCAACTCTTGCCTACGGGTTTCAATCTGGGTGTCAAGGAGCTATAAAATGTTAAAAGGTTATCAATTAGTATTTGGTATCTCATCTGAAGTTTGTCAATTTCATATGAATTGGTATGTGCTTTCCAGTCGCAAAATTCTGTCAGATAGGTAAAATATAACGGAATTAAGGAAAGCAAAAGTAGATATTACCAATAACAAACAAATAAATTAAAGACCGTAATTTTTAACTGTCTGACGGAATCACACGTATTTTCTAAAACGGAATCCCTTTAGTATCTATCAACCATAAACATTCCCATAATTTTTGTTCAGAAATAATAAGTAAATAAAGTATGGAATATAATAGATAACATAATTTTGGAGAAGCTAAGTATCAATCAACTGAAAGCATGATTGCTATTAGCATACACTTGAGCCACGCCCCATATGGTTTATAGATCTATTGTAAGACTGTCCGTCACTTTCTCTTACATTAGGAAATGCGAAATAACTGGCAACAAAAGGGTCAAACTTTAGCTTATCATAACATTTTATTTTATGGCCAACAGCCACCTCAATAGTTAAGGCTAACGATAACATAGACCCTAAGCCACTAACTATCCTCTGGAACAATTTAAAGCAAGTACAACGTGGAATAGTTCAGCAACTATGTCGTTGGAAGTGTATTTACCAAAAACAAAATTAGCAAGTAGCATGTAATTACTATCCGTAATTAATCGAGTGAACAAAATAACCCTTTCAAACCTCCTAGCTACCGGCCCACAATGCGATCAAAAATCAACAGAAAAATGTTTTCCTACAAATAAATATTTGAAGGAACATGACTTTATTCATCGAGCATATAAATTATTAAGAGACAGACAAAAAGGACATCAAATCGTCTAACAGGCTTCCACGGACAAGAAAGCCTCTGAAGTAAAAGAGCAAAAAAATGGAAAGGAAAGTATACCTACAGGGCATTGAGGCGAATAAACTCCATTTGAGGACAACAGAAGCCACATAATATCCCAAGAGGAAATCAAATTGTCATCAGCGCTAATATCGTATGGCTGACAATTGGCAGTAGGTAAGCATTCTCCTACTCATCAGCCTATACGATCACAAGTAATAACCTCGCATTAGTTCTGAAAGTCCAGCGGCCAAGAAGGAAGGTAACCCAGAGCAGGTGCAGTGCCCAGCCCACCCCCACCCACCGAAAAAAAAACATTAAAGGAATGAAAGGAAAAAGGATGGAAACAACGCTTAACCGTTAACATATAGCAAGTTCTGTCCAACTAAAACACCTCTGGAGAACGTTTTTTATCCTCAATGAGATCGTTCTCATCATTCTAAAATCATGAACCTTTTATTATCTCTTTTCATAAAGGGGGTTGTCTTCACTAACAGCCGCTATCTTATTTCGTAGCCTTTTCCTTAAAACATAACACTTGCCTCAACATTAATTTTCTTTTGAAAAACATTTAGTTCTCATTATAATGCCTTAAAAAGCAATAAATTTACGCTGGCAAACTGCACATGGATCCCTTCTTAAAAACACGAGTGTGACAAACTGACGAACAGACAAACGGTGAAAAAAAAACTAGTCTCCCCTTGGGCCACGTACTGCGTTGGAAGGCGCTAAGAACTTTTACTGACTGACTTAGACTAATATTTAGAAAATATTATCCATAGGTGGGCCCCAAAAGACACTCGGTAACAGAACAGAAATAAAGATATAAGAACTTGCGGTGGCGAGGGAGAAGAAGGAGAGGATCGAGAGAGAGAGAGAGAGAGAGAGAGAGAGAGAGGAGAGAGAGAGAGAGTGTATAGTCGATTTATTAAAAATGGGGGAGAAAAATGATGCGAGAAAAATCTTCACTAATGGCCCATCCTCCTCGGAAAGATCCCGTCATCACAGATTAACTCGTTACGGAATCTGTAGTCTTGCTATATAACTTTCTCTCTTTCTTTCGATACGTAAAGATACGTACGAAAGTATGACTCTCTCACAGTTAAGACCAAGTTTAAACTAAACATAACAACAAACAGAATAAAAAAAAAAACTTTTTCTCAACCTCATATTACTCATATTTAGGACAACAAATGCGTTTAAATCACTTACCTACAATAAAAAACATTTCCATACACGAACAAAGGATCGATATTTAAAGACTGCAGTATTGCTTGTTACTGACGTTTGAACAAAGCAGTCGGTAAACTGCCAGAGTATAAAAGCAACTTACCTCAAGCAATGATTTCGTAGCAGGAGAAAATCCGATGCACATACCTATAAAAAAAAAAAAATTTTTAGATACAGTTTAAGCATCATAAATAATATACCTAGCATCTGTATCATGGCAATCCAGAATTTGGGGTAACAGATCCTTTGTTTGGGGTTACTTGCATTCGAACAAACTTTCTTTTGCTAATGTACTTATTAACTCTTGACTATTGTATATTTACTGATTACTATTAAATAAAATCTTATTGATTTGTTGATATACATATAAATTCATATAGGTAAAGATTACATTTCCACGTTATTTGCTATTTTTACTCTCCCGTGGTTTTCCATAACAAGCCACCTATTCTGCGGAAGTGTCTCAAACAAGTTCAAAGCCTTCGAGTACTTAAGAATAAGGACTCTATTCCTACATTTTCTAACACAAGCATCCAAAACATCCATCTCTTTTCATGGCACAATCAATTTTACATTCTTATCTCGTTGACTGTATATCAATGTTATTCTTCTTTTGAATATTTGCAATTTCTGCCTTTAGCTGCTATCCTTAAGACTGCCAATACAATGCTGCCGTTTCCAGAAAATAGTTTCTACTCTAGTCAAAAATACTCATTAACTCTCAACGTTTAATTTACGAAAAAAAACCTACATTGCACCTAACAGTAAAAGGAAATTAATTTGAACATTAACCACCCTCATTCTCACGAACAAATCATAATAATCCACTCTTAGTATGAAAACACATACGAACTACAATATACAGTTTTACTTTTATATTACCTCTATTATGTAGTAATCACTGTAAATATTTGAATTGCTTAAATGTTGCAAGCACTTCAATAAATACTTAGATCAACAAAGATTTTTACAGCCTAAAATGATATGGGTTTTCCGAGATCTATCGTCTTGTAACAGTTCCTGCGTTGACAATTACCCTTTAAATCCACAAAATCATACGCAATGTAAGTTTCTATTACGTTTTCATTTCTTATCAAATAACCTTTTACAACGACATAACCCTGAAAAGTATGCAAGGTCTATCAACAAGTGACAAATGATGGCCCAAATGCGCTGCAATGCGTCTCCAACAATTACGCCACCCTTAAATTAAAAACACATCTATACAATTTTGCACACCTACAGTCTAATTGCCACATATATTTGAATGGACCACGGCATATTCTTCTTCCATTTAAAAAAAAAAAAGAATTTCCTATGCAAGAATGTTTACATCAAACCCAGATTTCTTAGTCCCATTTAGTACACTGTACTAAAAATTATATTTTCTTTCGTGTTTTTTTAAAGAGAACTCTCTCTCTCTCTCTCTCTCTCTCTCTCTCTCTCTCTCTCTCTCTCTCTCTCTCTCTCTCTCTCTCTCTCTCTGCATAGAGGGTAATCCTTTAAATGCAAACACAGGAACTACTTACTCCAAGCTGTTCAAAAAATCATTCAGCTAAACAAGCAAACAAACGGCCACAAACTATCCACTGGTTACAAGGCAGGAGAAAAATACCCATCAAAAGCGCTCTTTGGATGGCACGCAAGCTCTTAAGAACTGATCATACAAACAGACGTTGTAACAAGTAAGGATAAACGTAAGGCTCCAACTGACAGAGAGGCAAAGATAAAGCGCTTATTTGTTTTGGTAACTTGCTGCGCTCTCTCTCTCTCTCTCTCTCTCTCTCTCTCTCTCTCTCTCTCTCTCTCTCTCTCTGCATGCGAGTGGGTGTGCCAACAAAGCGAATCTCTTGGATCAAGTTCATTGAAAGGCACAGATTCACTCATCCAACAGTAAGTAGTATGCTTCTAAGTTATTCCTAAAGACAATCTCTCTCTCTCTCTCTCTCTCTCTCTCTCTCTCTCTCTCTCTCTCTCTCACCTCTGGAATACGCTATACAAGTATTTTGTTTTTCTAGGACTATATGGTAATTGCCATCTCACTGCGCTGCGCCTGCTCACACATCATAATTTGGAAAGTCTCATATATAGTATATTATTACATATATGTATATGTGTATGTGTGTGTTTTTGTGTGTGCGGATCGTCACCAATGTACATATATATAAAATATGTACATATATATAAAAAATATATGTACAGTGTATATTATATATTATATACTGTCACGAAGTGTTCCAAATACGTGGTTATTGCAGTTATCAGTCATAGAATTCAGTTACCTCACTACGGACAGACAACTGAACTCTCATGACAAATAAAATACGACTGACTACTTTAAAGGCAACAGCGATCCCTTAAAGAGCTTCTTAATCATGTAATGTGTCAATACTTAAATACACTAAAGAATATCAAATAAGTGAGACATAAGATTATAAAAAAATAATTGTGAGCATTCACAAAGGATTCACTTAATTAAAGGGAATCAACCATCAAACAATTTCAACTGCCTCCCTGGTCTCGAATCATTTCAGCAAAACTGAAGGGAACAAAGCATCTCTCTCTCTCTCTCTCTCTCTCTCTCTCTCTCTCTCTCTCTCTCTCTCTCTCTCTCTGTCTTATGCACACGATTAATCCTACCACTGGTGGTCAATCAATGAAACACTGCTATAAAATCTTTACATATAAAAATTCATTTCTAAATTCAAAATTTATAATTAGACTCCAAAATTTTACTCTGAAGAAAATTTACTATTACTTGAAAGCAACAGAAAACGTAATTAATCACTGAATTAAATTACTAAACAAAATTAAATCACAAAAATGTTAATCTATCAGGAAATCAAATTAATCAAGCAAAATTTAAACTAATAAAGAAATACTTAAATCTGAAAAGAAAATCTAAGTAAACGAATCACTGCAATAGTTAAAATGTGAAATTAGATCAATTAGGCAGTGTTAAATTACCACAATATCAAATGTGGAAAACTACGAGATTGCAAACACACAAAAAATGCAAAAATATCCATCTCTCTTATCGCTAGCGATCACAGCTGAAGCAAAACACAACGATCGAAATCACATGCACATAATACCTGTTGCTGAGAGACAAAATGCACGATTATATTTTACGTCATTCTTCAGTAATTCTAAATTATGCTTATTGTGAAATCGAACAATAAGACAACAATATTGTGAAATTGAACAATAAGACAACAATATTTGTCACTACTACTCAGAATACATGTCAACAAGAATTCTAATCACAACAATACATTTTAAAGGCAATATCATGAATATATATATATATATAATATATATATATTATATATATATATATATATATATATATATATTATATATATATATTATGGATACGTTTCTCTTTAAAAAGGAGTACATACAAACAAATGATACTCGCAAAGATATCAATTCTCTAATAAAGCAAGGCTGAAGCTACTCTGCACACAACTTCCTCTATTATAACCGATCATGGCGCACCAGCAACATGTGTTCATGCCCTAAAAACTGCGCCACTCTCCACTATTGTTCACGATATCTTACGTTTACTGGATATTAAGTCCCACAAGACCCAACACGCAAGGTGTTTTAATTCTTCCTGTGCATTTAAGACTAACGAGTTTGATACGGGAAAGCGGTAAGAGCACCTAAATATAACACTTGGCAAATTGGTTAGGCTTACTAAACACAGGAGGAATTATGTGAATCAGCAAACCGTACACAGAAAAGTTATTTGCGGCACACATGATACTACGGTAGAAAACAGAATATGACAAAACTGATCAAGTTGCGACAGGGGAGTAGCTGGTTTGGAATCAAAGTTGATCCAGGACAAGCGTGGGTCCCCATATTGTGATAAATATATTAATGGACAGCGTGGTCTGAAATCAGAGAAAGTACAGCAGATGTAGATGCAACGTTGTGGAATAAGAAAAAGAATCGAATGGCTGTTGTTTACAGCTGATGCAGTACTGATTTCGGTCACAGAAAAACTAGAGAGAATCGGAAGGTGTTTGTAATAGGACATGTTGAGAGTAACAGTGAGCAAGAGTAAATGTTATTTATAACATCCAGAGAGATGGAGTATTGGTTGTTCATTAGATGGATTTTATGTAAGAGGTATAAGGAAAACCAACAATCGTGGAATTGTTATTAACGGTTTCCACATCAAATGCACGAAAACGTCGCCTGGTGTTACGCAGACGCCTCCAAGGATTCACAACATAGTGGTGACCATAATAGTACGAGAGAGAGAGAGAGAGAGAGAGAGAGAGAGAGAGAGAGAGAGAGAGAGAGAGAGATCAAATGTTTCTTTCATAGCATCTATAACCAAATCGATCTTGCCGAGTCGTAGAACTTGAAGAACACGAGCTTCATATAGGAAAGCAAATCTGCTTATCACTTATAACATCACGAAAATACCTGTCGTTGTATTTGCACAAGTGCGCGGTATTACATTTTTTGTCAACGCAGATTTTCAAATGATAATGATTAGAAATAGACCATGCCCTCTCACTGCCTGTGAAACATTGGTTCGGTGTAGTTCTTGGTTGCCCAATGTCTAACATTTTGTAATCTAAATTCAATTAAACCCAATGCTAGCAGTTTTAAAAACTCTACGGTGAAAGTTCACAGAAATACATGAGATTCAAAGAAAATATCATGAGAGCTTCATCAACTTCATTGACCGTGACGTTTATTTATTCAAAGATCTCATAAAGGAATAAAAATAGAAGTCCTATGCTACCTAGTAAACATGCCCTCAATAAGAAACAGTAGCAACGTTAATTCAAAAGAAAACTAATCACAACCGAAGGTGACAACTGATGTCACGTTCGTTCTCGGAGTTCTGTGGTCATTAGCGCTAAAGTAGGTTAAAGACTAACCGAGGAAAATGTCATGAGCAACACCAAAGGATAAGACTTATACCATGCTAGACTGTATGACTTTATATAAAAAATTATGATAGAATAACAACTATTACTTAAGCCGTATTAATGATGCTAGATATCGAGGAGGACACGTAAATTACTCCACCCAAAAGGACAACAGACTGACACTGCATCCACCTGGCACCCAAACATCAGTGGACTTTCGAACAGATAAAGCGACTGAGGAACAGAGTGACTAAGAGGCATAAGCATTAGGCATCACTGATGCGTGTAACCCTTAGTCATGAGTCAGCTCAATAAAAATCAGGGCTGACGAACTGCGAAACATCAACATAGTATTATAATCAAAGGTAAAATACAAAAAGAGCCAAATTACCATTAACCAGTCGCATGATAGCCTTTCACACCGCTCCATCAGCATTACCAAAAGCAACCAGTGGACATAAGTCACAGCAACCTATAAAATGGTACACAAGTGACAGCAACAGTAGTGACCTGGTCAAACTCGCTGACTATTCATCTCGCCATATGAGTCTGAGGCATCCCTTCGAGTTTATATTATGGAACCGTAGTTTTGCGACCAGGCAGCAGTTCAAATTGATTCCGGTTACGAAATCAGTATTGAAATCATGAAAACATAAATAAGCACCAAATATAAGGCTGGCAGAGAGACATTAAGATGTCACTCTCCGACACTTTTCCGCCTCCTGGGTGGTTTAATGTGCTTAATGACATCATTATGAATAGACTGAATTCGGCAGCAAACCAACCACGAAGCGGAGCTACACGACCGCCAGTTCCTCTTGAATAATAATGACCCATCGCAATTTCCACGAATTGTTTGGTCATTCCTGCTTTTCTGGTTTTGATGTATGACGCTTCCAAATGCTATGGCGCTCCAGGATCATTCTCGACGCCTCTTTTAAGGAAATGGTGTATGTGCATTCACCACTATACGAGTAGCTGCACTTCAAGTCATAGGTGTAAGCATAAATCTGCAAGCATAGATATTGCTAAGTGAAGGATTTTTTGAAACGCAGTGAACAAACGCAGTAGTTATAATGACAGAAGGACCGTCAATACGGATTTAACTGTTGAAGAAGATGATGTTAAGGATAAACAAAGAATTTTTTAAATCAACGTTTTCTATCTGCAATCATATATATATATATATATATAATATATATATATATATATATATATATATATATCTATATATATATATATATATATATATATAGTTAGTATGTGTAAACACACATAAATACATCTTATATATATATATATATATATATATATATATATATATATATATATATATATGTGTGTGTGTGTGTGTGTGTGTGTGTGTGTGTGTGTTTATGTATCCTGTTAGTTTCCCAAAAACTCCATCGTGCAAATTCTCTTGCCAACAAAATTTGATCGCATGTGAACTGCAATACATGAATTAAATGTACAGTGTTGCTGGGTATTGAAAGCAATCTGAAAGAAGAACTGACAGCCTAAAATCGACGTCGATGAGCGATTGCCGACCTATCATGAAAATGTATTGATAATTCGCCAACTGAAAGTATCTGGAGAGTTGCTACAACTGAAAAGGTTGAAAAATCTTTAGAGCGACAAATTTTACAGATAGCACCTGCTGCCTACTAATCATTTCTATTACTTCACTAAGTACACTCATTAAGTCGGCCAAAATAAACAAAACAGTTCTAAAGTATATTTATAGCCACACGAAGATCGAAAGTATGAATATGTAATGTACGCCATAAGCATTTTTTTCTAATTCACAATAATTATTATTCAAGGTTTATCGGGAATGCGTTGAGCACATGGCACTGTTCCAATACCTGGAGTTCTTTACTCTCTTTGACCTAATCAGTCCCCCCTTTTTAATTTACACCATTTCCGTAGACTGGCTCCTAATGCTCGAGTGAGGCTAATACTATTTGCACGTACAAATCTAACTTTTCTTTTCCTTAATATGGGTAAATACGAAAGTTGTGTTACATTCCCCATTTTACCAGGATATTGTCACACCAAATCCTGTCACGTTACGGCTTTCAAGTGATTGTAAAATTCAATAGTTTTAGACGTGAAGTGATTTACTTATGACTTTTACATAAAATGCACTCCAAAGACGACGGAATCTAGGTAAAACAAAAACTAAAAAGTCTCAGGAAAAAAAAAATCAGATTAATCTTTCCTACATAGTGGCCCAAAAAGGGTTTCAACCCGGCATGTATCCATGTATCCACCTTTGAGGCGTGTTTAGTACAAGGCCGTTGGGGATAACCATAAAAACACAAACAGAAGAAATATTGTGAATTTTTCCCTATGACTTTATTACCGGCCACCATCAATTAATGTGACTTTTTCCTGGCCATATTTATGATTTTTTTATATGACTATATCCGGCCTCCAGACAAACATCTGTACTCTTTTGTTGCAAACCGTTTGACGGTTTCTAGTATCAGGTTTAATACTACCCAGTTTGCTAGGAGTTTTATCTTGGCTAAAATTAAAATGTGGAATAGTGTGCCTAGTGCAGTTGTGGAATCCTCTGATCTCCAAATATTTAAGCGAGAAGCATATTCATTCCCACTCTCTACTGATCTCTCCTAAATTGAATGTTTATCTGTTTTATTTTCTACTTCCTGATTCTCATTTATCACCTTTCCTAGTCACTTGTCTCTCTCTGTTGGGTGACTTCCCTTTGGAACCTTCCTGGGCTGATAGTCTCCTGACTTTGTTCATACCGGTTTTCAGCTAAAGAATTTTAAAGAAAGAAAGAAGAACCGTTCATCTCCGTTTTCTGTGCGCCATGTTTACTGTCGATACGAGTTTCGGCTTTCCTAAGTTCACTCAATTCAAAACAATGAATGTACATTACAGAGCTTCAAGACAAAGGAGTGGCTTGGTGGATTAGGAGGAAAATTCCTTCGCTTTACTTAATCCGTTCCTTGTTCTCTGCTTCCTACTGTTTCACTTCAAATCAATGGTGTTTACCACCAGATGATGTGGCATACCTGGAAGGCTATTATGCTCTCCTCTGAAGTAACCGCTACAACAGGTTGAACTCTTTACCTCTGAACTCTTAGTAATCACTATGTTGTCTGTATTTCTTATCATTATAGTCTACTGTTCGTTAAGAAAATCAGTCAAATGTCTGCGGTTTAAGAGCATTATCTTCCTGACCTTTAATGCCATAATTCCAAGTAAGAACCTCATACATACACATGTATGCATTTACGTAAATATGTACTATATATGGTGTATCACAAACTTATGCAAATATTTTGGGAAATGAAAAAAAAAAGTCATGAGTAGAAAATGTTCTTTAAACATATGTATTTTTAGCCTTCGTTTGTTAAAGAAGTTCATTTCTTAAAATAATAACCGTTTAACGCTGCTCTTGGGCAAGTAAGATGGCGTATGGGATGTCGGAGTAGTCTGGGATGGGGGGGGGGATGGGTTGGCGAAGCCCATTAGGCAACTGGGTTGTTGTTCAGAGTAACAAGTGAACTGATCAGTTCCATCCCCCTCCCCAAATCCCCTGACTACTCCAACATCCCGTATGCCATCTAACTTGCCTGCCCAAGAGCAGCGTTAAACGTTTATTTTAAGAATTAACATCACCGACAAACGAAGCCTTAAAATGCACATGTTTATAGAACATTTTCCTCTCAGAATGAATTTTCTTTCATTCCCAAAAATATCATCATAAACTCGTGTTAACCCTGTGTATATATACATATATATATATATATATATATATATATATATATATATATATATATATATATATATATATATAATATATAATATATATATATATATATATATATACATATATATATATATATATATATATATATATATATATATATATATATATATATATATATATAATATATATATATATAATATATATATATACATATATATAATACGTATATATATGACCCTTCCTTGGAAACATGTTCTAGACGGACATCATCATTGCAGAGTTCAATCTATTTCACATTATCTATATCCAAATGCAAAATAAAAACAAGAGTGAAACTTTTTTCATTAAATAAGTATTGAGACAGTTTCCTTTTTCTCCGTACACCATAAAATATTTCCTTTATCTCTTTCACTCAGTCAAGATTGGTATTCACTCTGAGGGAAAAATTTCAGACTTCATCAGAGGAGTTGTTACTGGGGCTGTCATGAAGTTTTTATAAAGCAAATGTCCTCATATATCCTTATTTACAGTCCTCCGTAACCACAAAACGATGACTGATGACCAAATTTGATTACTCATTAGCAAAAAATGACTTTGCACGATAAAATGACTGAATGAATAAATAAGTACTTTCTTTCTTCATGTAGACATAAGGGCGGATAATCACTGACACCAGAGAAACTGATCCTGAGCTTAGACGTGAACTTTGCTTCTGACTTATACGTAACCTTTGGCATTTTAACCGAGTTTCTTTATGAAGCGCATTCTCACACTATTTTCAGACCTTTAGCCTGAAACCTCTATAAAGCAATGCTGCATCGTGACATTTTACGCCAGCTGTTTCGTCCTCTAAAACACAATCTCATCCGAAATTTGATAAGACATCCATCCGCCACTTAAAAACAAGATTGAAACTATTTTCCGTCAATCAGTATAAAGAAATAGTAACAGTTTTCTTTATCTTTTTCTTTGTACACCAGGTAGTCTTTTCTCGTTTCTGTCAAATAAACACAAACTCACCCTTTCCATTTTTGAAGCATTTCCCTTATTGTTCTGCCAAGAGCATTTTCTTCATTTATTCAACTATTAAGTATTTAATTTACTGATTAGTCAAAAGCGTTTTCTATGTCGTATAAAAAGCATTTTACTCATTTGTTTGGCAAATAAAAAAAGTAAATAAAGGGCCAGAACCCAATGGGAAGGTACGCACAGGTCAAGTGCATTAGGGCAAGCCAAAGCGTCCATCAGAAAAGGAAATTGATAATCAAATAGACACAAGCATGAGAGAGAGAGAGAGAGAGAGAGAGAGAGAGAGAGAGAGAGAGAGAGAGAGAGAGTATCATATGGTGATGTTAGTCACGAGGACTAGAATGTCACCGTCACTGACCTTGTAATGACAATAAGTCAGCCATCTTTAAAGCGACATGGTTAATAAGCGTATAAAAGAACCAATCACCTATCGAGTACCTACCATCCTCATTACGCGGCCATAAATCAAATAAGGTTTGTCAATAGAAAATTGCATGGTACACATCTGGAGAGGCCTAACTTGAAGAGACAAAAGGCACGTTTCTCTCATTCTCCTTCACAGGCCCACTCACAGGCAGAACCCGAAAAATATTGGAAAAGTAGAAAGTGTAAACATCATCTAAAAAAATACTCAGAATAATGATTTCCTCTAAAGGTCATCGTAAAAAACAATCGAAAAATGCGCCGAAGTTTCTCCGGCACAAAGGATCTTCTGTACAACGTATAATGCTGTATAAAACCATCAGCGCTATGACGGCCATTTCAGTTGCTCACCAGGTACGGTAGAGTGAGAGTGCGTCCAATGCCTCCGGAAAGCGCCGCCAGATGCACGATCAATGGCTAAGCTTAACCTTAACTAAAATAAAAACTACTGAGACTAGAAAGATGCAATTTGATATGATTGATTAGAGGGAGGATGATCAAAATACCAATTTGCAGCCCTCTAGTCTCAGTAACTGTATTTTTTAGATCTGAGAGCGGACGGAAAATGTGTGTACG
>NC_061096.1:16316049-16338549 GCF_015104395.2 Macrobrachium nipponense
GCTCCTTTAATTATCTTGGTTCTGTTATGAGTGACAATGGAAACCTAGAATCAGAAGTCAGTAATAGAATTCAGTGTGCATAGATGAACTGGAGAAGGCTATCAGGGAGACTTGGCCAATAAAAAAAGAACAAGAAAGAAGAATGGAAGTGGCAGAGTTGAGAATGGAGAGCTGGATGTGTGGTGTCACAAAACGAGATAAGATCCGGAATGAATTGATCAGGGTGACAGTCAAAGTATTAGAGGAATCATGTCATGAGGAGAGAAGATGAAAACGTATGTAAGAGGGTTATGAACTTAGAGGTGGAGGTCAGAAGAGGGATGGGAAGGCCAAAGTTCAGGTGGAAAGATAAATTATTGAATGACATGAAGGAAAAGGGTCTAAGAGAACGAGATGTACAGGACAGAGGAAGATGGAGAAGGCTGAAACAGCGGCCCCATGTAGTGGGAAAAGTTGAAGGCAAGAAGAAGAAGAAGATCTACTATATATATATATATATATATATATATATATATATATATATATATATATATATATTATATATATATATACATATACATATACTATACGCGCATACAAATACTAAGCCACAAATATCGAATGCATTATATTATACTTTGGGAATAACTTACACCAAAGGGGTATTGCATTTGATTAATGTTTTTTTCCGTATATACATGTATGTATAATATATATATATATATATATATATATATTACATAGATAGATAGATAGGTAGATAGATGTGTATTATATATATATATATATATATATATATATATATATATTTATATATTATATAGATAGACAGATAGGTGGATATCGCACACATTTATATACACACCCATATACGTGTAAAATATATATATATATATATATATATATATATATATATATACCACATATATTATCTAGATATAGATAGGTTGATAGATGTGTATATATATATATATATATATATATATATATATATATATATATATATATAAATATAAATGTATATATATATATATATATATATATATATGTGTGTGTGTGTGTATGTGTATACTATATACACAGTTTACACACACACACACATACATACATACTATATATATATATAATATATATATATATATATATATATATATATATATATATAAAATATATATAATATAATATAGCGATCAAAATCCACAAACTGCGTAGAGTATATTACTCAGTGACAACTAAATGTTTGAAACTAAACGAGAGTGGACACTGCAGCATTCAACAGCTTTCTATGACTTCAGTTGATCATTAAATTAATGTCGTTACAGATTTGTGGAAATATTTCATTAATTCTGAGAAAATAAAGAAACGTTTCAATAGAAACATCTCACTGGTTACCATCTTCAGTAGTAAAGACATGGAAGGTTTTCTCGTGCATGTTGGTGTAATAGCATGACTGAGGGGTTTTGCAACATTAAAATGAACGTTTAAAAGTCATACAGTGCCTGTGCCCGATTTCAAATTACCCAAAAAACTAGCATTTGATCGGCGCTTTAGGGAGATAATTCGTTTTATACGATTTCTAAAAGACTCAAATTCCTATTCGAAAGGGATTAAGGGAAAAAGCCAAGATCCGAAAGAAAATAAAGACTTAACTAAATGAAATCAGATATTCAAGGTCCGTAGACTTTCTTACCTTTACACGTACATCCAAACCTGAAACTTGGAGCTGAGGCGACCTTGAAAAATCTCTATTACATCGGCGCTGTTTTTTCATAAAAAACCGGCAGAGATACCAACAACACAAGGACCAATAACAAAACGCAAAATGAGAAATCGGAACAATGTATTGCCCCAATAGGCGTATCAGGCATAATTCTAGGTTCAATATTTGTATATTAAATTGAAGTTGAAATGCTATGGAGATAATTAGAAGCCCCCAAGACTTGTAGCATGATGGAATAGCATTTAACTAGACTCTTGCATCGGTAAATCTTCCCGACCTCTGCAATGTTCCAACACTCAGAAAAACGACTGAATTTCGTTTTTCAGCACACTAATTTGAATTTACAGTCTAGAGTGAACACGGGAAATAAATAATTGTGTAATAGTCTATATACATTATTTTAGGAGAAGGTAAAAATAACAAATATAAAAGCAAGGTCTCACAACGTTCAATCAAGCTGAAATTTTATCCCCCCAAGTGACCAATTTTATTTTTATTTTTTTTTATTTATTTATATTTTTTTTACAAGACCCATTTCAAGTTAAGCACAGTTTTTTTTATATAGACAAGAGCCATTGCAAGTTAAGCACAGTTTTTTTTACAGACAAGAGCCATTTTTTTTTTTTTCAAGACAAGAGGATTTCAAGTTAAGCAATTTTTTTTACAGACAAGAGCCATTTCAAGTTAAGCACTTTTTTATAGACATGAGCCATTTCAAGTTAAGCACAGTTGTTGTTGTTGTTTTTTTTTTTTCTTCAGACGGCTTCTCAGGTATGATGAATGTGAACTTGGAATACAGTGGGTAAATAAATGTCTCATCGCTAAAGAGCAGTGGTATTGATTTCTTTCTTTAGTAAAGTCCGCATTCTGCAACTCTGAAATCCGTAATAGAGCAATGCCCTTTATTAATGTGTTCAGCATTATTGACTTTATTCTAAATATAAAAAAAATAACTGAACCTGAAAACATTCCTGATCTGAATTACAATGAAAGGACCACGTACTAATTATCTCCAACAGACTTAACTTTTCATCTTTTGAGATTAAACTCTGCTGGTTCAAATCCGTTTAAATTCAATAGGCTGCTTATCGGAGAGCATCTACTGTTATATCTAATAACTTCTAAGAAGCATTAAACACGCCTCTTTGATTATATCATGGATATGAAGAGAAAAACTGGCAGAAGTTCACAGCTTGGCGGTACGTGGATAAACTATATTAATGATCAATCCAACAAGTTTTGGAATTTTAGATCTCCCATCCATACGGACAGAATATACATATTTACTTTTATATAGCAGGAATTTGTGATCGCATTTACCATTCACATTGTATGTATGTATGTATGTATGTATGTATGTAGTATGATGTATGTAGTATGTATGTATGTATAATATATATATATATATATATATATATATATATATATATATATATATATATACTACAACACATAAAACCCACGTACCCATATAAAAAGTACATGCACAAGAACAGAAGATAGGTGCAAAGAAGTAAAGAAGACACTACAATTATACTGCGCAGGACCCGGGTGTATCAATCATCGACATACGACGAAGAAAAGATGGATTTTAGATGGTAGAAGTGTTACAAGGAGCTGAAACAACTCGGTGAGCCGGCAGCAGTGAGTGGGATGGAGCCCGGATGAGCGCCGAATTCAAGTGGAGGAAGATGAGAGCAGTGACAACTAAGATGAGGGCTGGAAGGGAAGGGAAGGGAAGGGAAGGGAAGGGGAAGGAGTGAGGCAGAGGTTCGATGGGCAGGAGATAAGACTGACCAAAAGGAAAAGGTGAAAGGGTACAAACCTCATTTGACGAGCTTTCAATTCTTTCTCTCTCCGGATTCCAAGAGGTCGAGTTAAGAAGAAATACATCTTGCATTGCCAGGAGGAGAAATTATATCGCGTATATTTCAGCATAAAAGTGATCCAACTCAACCACGCCATATCAGCAGCAAGTGCGGCAGATTCAGGTAAACATAACCAAAATTGCATACAAACAGATGCAGAGGTCAATGAGATTTGGAACCTATTTTCTAATGTGGCTCAAACCATAAGGAACCAGAAAGCATGTTGAAAGAAACCGTAAGGTTTGGACGCCGAAGGAAGCGATTTTGTGAACGAAAATCAAGAAACATAAGTGTCACTTTGGCAGGAGAGTCAAGAAAGGCCAGTATTCCATCAGCACATTCTTTGCATTGGCGCGAAGTTGCGAGCTTCACTTCGTAGTCACGTTCTTGCGACACACTGCAAGGACAACAAGTTCACCCAATGTTAACAAACTTGCTCACGCTGGAATTGATCCAAACTCAATAGATAAAACTGGTCTGCACACTACCGTACAAAATGAAACCCACAGGAGAAAATTAAAAGTAAAACCATCATTCGCAGTATACATTTCTAGAATCAGAAGATAATCTGGAATGAATGGTGTCTATGATTAACAATATGCATGTGCCGTTTGAAGTCGAGAATATATTTACTTTGAGGAATATATATTGCATGAATTAAAATTATTTATTTAAGACAGTTAACGCTATTCTGTAGTCATTCAGAGGAATATATATTGCAAGAATTAAAGATATTCATTTAAGACAGTTAACGCTATTCTGTAGTTATTCAGAAATACAAAAATAATTTCAGAACAAAATACACCATCTTATAAAAAATGGCCCTGAATAAACCCGAGGCTAAATCTATTTTCAAAAAATAAAGTGAAAATGCAGATTAAAGAGATTGTTTCTGGAGAAACTGTCTCAAGAAAAGTATTTCAAGAGAGGAAAATTTATGGGCAGAACTTTCAAGTCAAAACTCTTTTGTGGAAGGAGAATGAAGTCGGGCAAACCAGCTCCGGGTGCAAGAAATTTTATCCATTACACCAAACCTTCCAGTCTGCTTTCAAGCGTCGTTTGGAATTTATTTTAAAGGAAACGCCGAGACTGTGAAGGAAATTTGTGATATCCTGCGTTAATTATAACAGTCTCTCTCTCTCTCTCTCTCTCTCTCTCTCTCTCTCTCTCTCTCTCTCTCTCTCTCTCTCTCTCTCTCTCTCTCCTGCAAACAACATATCGATCAAGAAAGCTTTTACTGTGCCAAAACAAACAGAAAACGTCCTTGTAGGCACACATTTCCAGTAAATGAATTGGAAAGTTATAAAAGTAAGCAAAAAGTAGTCCAAGTGGTTAAGCAGCAAGAAACTATTTTCAATGGTTGCGAATACCCAGAAGGGTACGATAAACCCTCCAAAGAAAACGAGACAGGGAAATGGAATGTTCAATGTCGGTGACGGAAAGACACGTAGCATTAATCTGTTATTAACAGATTCACTCATTTGTAACAGGGATATTTTTAGATTCTCAAGACTGTTTACCTCAACCAATCAAGGTAATCAATGACCTAAATCACGAAAGGTGTCAATATCGACATCCAAAACTAATGAATCAACCAGTGACAGTGCTCAAAATGTTTTAATTCCTACAAAATCTCACTAGTAGCATGGACAAACTCAGCCATTTTCACCAGATAAAAACAAACACATACCATACAAGTGAAAAATCTAATAATCCTTTTTATAGGAGAAACGATCAGGTATGCCAAACTATAATGGATAGTTTTTATGATGTCACTGATACGAATATTTCATATCAGTAATCACGAAACATCCATTACAAGGGACAGCATCGAACTGGCGAAAGTCATTTAAAAATCAACAGGATTCCAAAGTTAACAGCATGCATATTGCTGAAGAATAAAGGACAATCAATGTTTATGGCGTGGCTGTGCATTATGTTAATAGTATGGTTAGTCTGCAATGCTAGTGGTATGGATAACCTCGTAATGCTGACAGTATGTATAATACAATGTCAATAATACGAACACACTCGTAATGCTTATGGAAGAAGTTAGCGAAGAACAACTGAAGGTTGCAGGCTATGTGCAAAAGATTCAGAACAGACTGGATCGTCTATGCAAACCAAGATGAAGGTAAAGGAAGGGGTTGCTCTGCCAACTCTCCCATAAGGAAGCTAAGTGTGAGTTAAAAATGTAAATAAAAAAATGAAAAAGTTGTCAGGAGGAGAGATACGAAAATATGTCAAATGGCTGACGAAGGTGAAAGGACGGTTCAGTATGTTATGAAACAGTACGTACGGTCATGTGGAGGGACTGGAGTGCAATAGTCGGGTGCAAAAAGAGTATCATTCGGAAGCACTAAGCAGATGCAATGAGAGGTGCTGGAAAGGCGGCCTCTTAATATCCAGATCGTGCAAGAGCAAACACAAGTTGGAATTGAATGAGACAGAGCGTGTTGGACTTCGATCACTGCAGAAGAGCCCTTTGTCTAAGGGCATCAAGTGCGAACTGGTGTGGTAGTTTTCTGCACACGGAGCTCATCCACAACTCAAGAATTGCGGAGTAAGAATGTAGCACAGAAAGTCAAGCCGGAGGCTGGAAAAAAAAAACAACATACGCAGCACATATACATAAAGTGTAGATATATATAAATATTTAAGGAAAGCATTTACATAACTGTAGATCCACAAATATTCCAGAACAGCCCTTTCTCTCCCTTCTTAAATTTCTCCTCCTCTCTCCCTTTTTCCACCTCTAACACCTCCTCGACCAGAAATTGGACAGGGCGGCTTTAAGTGGGCGTCTGCTAAAGCGAGGGAGTAATGGGCGGGGTGGGAGGGTCATGGGCGGGAGGAAGCGAGAGAAAGAGAAAGAGAGAGAGAGAGAGTAGTGAACTTTCGTAGTAGGGAGGAAAACGACACATGGAGGGAGAGAGAGAGAGAGAGAAGGGGGGTTTACTGGGGGGAGGGCGAATGCAGAGGTGGAGGATTTGGGGGATCGGGAGGGGCTGGAGGAGTAGAATAGGGCGCGGGGGGGGGGGGGAGAGAGAAGACACGAGCGAGCGAGGGCAGGTCAGGGAGTCCATGGCAGTTCGTGGCTATGACCCCTCTTGGCTCGCCCTCGCTTCACTTTCCCTTTCAATGCCGGCATCAGAGACTAAAGTAGCATATTCTCCCTCTCTCTGATTATCAATCTACGATTCAGCAGAATACAATTGAGTCATGATCGATATTAACATCAATTCAAAACTCCGATACCAATACTACTTCAAATTCACGAAGATGAGGAAGAAGCAAGTAAAGACATAACCAACAAAAAACCATCCGATATACAGTTAGTTTTTCTTGGGGGGAATCTAACTGACCCCATGCGTGACCCAATGTAACATCCATATACAGCATATATAATCAATACATTTAATTTACGCATAAATGAAATGACGCATAATGCTCCGGTTAGAAGACTCTGACAGCATTTTCCCACTGAACACAGGGCAGGAACAGCTGATTATCTCGGCAGCTTTCACAACCAATCATAAAATGCAACTAAATAGTACGTAAGCATATATACATACATACATACATATAATATATATATATATATATATATATATATATATATATATATATATATATATATATATATATAATATATAGCTACAAATTTGTCTGGCCAACCTAAGAGCATATAAGTAGTTATACTGAAATAAGCCTGAAGACATAAAGGAATTAAAAGCTGAAGTCAAATAATAGAAAATATGATGAAAATGAAAAAAATGAGTACCATGCCAAATTAACAAAACATCCGGGGCTACATGCTACTCTAAATCATATTAAAAATAAGCCTTAAAATATTGAATTCTTCAAGGAGGATGAGATTTCAAATGTTTACTATATATAATCACAACAAAACAAAGCATCAAAAACAAGATCACCGTCGAATAAAAGTTTAATATATAAATATTCCTAGTTACTACGGGAACTTTCTCCACAAACATAATAAACAATTAACATACTCTAATTTTTGCATTATCTGAATAATCTAGAGATCGAATAAATTCACTACGAAACGCAGTTTTAAATATTTATACCAAACAACTATCTAGGAGTGAACTTCAACGAGGCTGTAGTTTTAACTTACAATGTCCACAAACCACATCTGACGCCCACCCCCCCACCTCTCTCTCTCTCTCTCTCTCTCTCTCTCTCTCTCTCTCTCTCTCTCTCTCCAAAATCTCCTGCCTTCGCCATTCTCTTCTTACATAATACATGGCGTTCCTCTACCATTCTCTCAACGCATTCCACTAAATTTCTCTGCTGCAGCCATTCTCCTGTCTCAATAGAGAGGATAATAAGTGCGGGAGTGAATAAAAGGGGTTATTAAACACTAAGCAAACAAAACGGAACCGAGTAAACTACGGGGATGGATGGAAACAAAGAAAAGGAGGGTGGGGGACAGGAGGTGGGTAAGGCACGAGAGGGTGGCTTCAATGCATAAAATCAAGACAGCAATCGCGGCAGAAATCACTGCAAGTAAAATTTCCAGCCCCATTTGCTATATTCACTGGATAATGGAGACTCTTCTTTCTTACACTTCCGTCATCAATAAACGAGTGATTTATAGGACTCAAGATCTCAGAATTATTGACGTCCTTCACAACACACTCTTACTCATTTCTCATCTTTTCCTTTCCTCATATTCATCAAATACCGAAGAGGAATGTTGAAGATGCAAGGGTGGAATGAAATGTATAGGAAAAGAAAGCAACAAAACAACTTTCGAGGACATAAGCAGGAACCATCGTAGAATACAGAATATACGTTGCTGAATCAATGTAGCAGTTGTCGGAAACATTTTCACTGGAGAGGCAAAATGTTTTGTCAATTTGTAATCAGTGGCTGAAGAAAGGATTCAGAACCTTCCTTTCCGGGAAAAAACAAAACAATCACGCAAACCGAATAAAGGAGGAGGAGGAGGAGGAGGAGGAGGAGGAGGAGGAGTATGGGGCGGACTTTAGGTTAACAACCCCATTTTGAAAAAAATATAAAAACTGTTACCAACAATTGTAATAAACTTTATATAATTCTGATCTGAGAGGTCATGAGTTACAGTAGAGGTCTGAGGTCCAACAGAGTGCGTTATTAAATATATAACAGAAAAATGACAGGCTATCATCTCATTGAAAAGAGCGGAAGGAAAAGCTGTCAACAAAATTCCACCATCGAAGAAGCCACAATGAACTTGATAAACCGAAGAAAGAAAGAAAAAACAACCGCTGATGAGAATAAAGAAAAACCCAGGAGACGGGAAATGAAAAACACAGGGCCTGAAAAACAACCTTCTAGGGAGAAAAATAACACACATTCCAACTAATGGAACGTTACCACAACAAATTGTTCAAACCTCGAAACAAATTCAACGAAGGAAAGGAGACAAAAATGAAAAGAACTTCCCACAAAATCCCAAAGTAAATAATGATTTCGAAAACCGTAACAATGATGAAAAAGAAAAACTTGACGATGTGAATTAAAACCCGAGATTCCATTTTACTATTCAAAAGAAAATGAAGACGTCTCAGATTCTAAGGAAGCCGCCAGAGCTCTGAAGGGAAACTTCCAAATTGTTTGCGCACAAAAATATTGACGTTACATCTTGAGTACTGTGAAAAGACTCACTTTGAATCTACGGAAAACATCTGTATAAGTAAGAAGAAAATATCTTCAGAAAATAACTAATATTTCCTGTCAAGATAAATGGAAGACATAAAAAATGATAAGTAACATTGGTAGAAGAATGCGGAAATCTCCTTGATGATGGAATAAGCATCACATCAACAGGCACATAATATATGCATATACATCTTATGAAACCGACATTTCATAAATCATACAGACACAATAAAGATATCCTGTTCACAACGAAGGAAAAGGAAGAGGCCAAGAAGAGATACAATCGCAATTGCCAACTGTATTGAGAAGCGCCGATACACAAACAAATGACTCAGACCTTTTCTAAGAAGACAAGAATCAAGTCGACCGCGTCCCTATCTTCTTGCTTTTCTACTTGGGTCACGCAACATACTCACGCACAAATCTGCAAACACATACACGCTTTCATATACGCACATGTAAAAAAGACAGACAAATGATTGAAAGAGCAGAAATGAAACAAAAAAAATAGGGCTTAATGCTATAGCATCACGCATAGCTATGCCGGCTTCTACATCGACCGCCCAGGACGAATCTTGACTCATGGCGAGAGAGAGAGAGAGAGAGAGAGAGAGGAGAGAGAGAGAGAGAGAGAGTAGGAGCCATAAAGCTGAGGAAGAAGGGGGGACCAGAGTAAAAGAGAGAGTTGCAGAGGTGAGAGAGCAAGAGAGGAAAGGAGGAGGGAGAAGTTGCATAGCAATATTGGCAAGTTGCTTGCAGGAAACCTGGCAACAACTGCTCGTGCCTGCAGGAGAGAGAGAGAGAGAGAGAGAGAGAGAGAGAGAGGGTGAATGTACGCTGTAATGATACAGAGCAAATGAGAGCAATGCAAGACATCGTAATCAATACGTCGAGCATGAAGGTCCGTATGATACAATATTACAAAATCATGGCGTCCATTTTAGATGCCGGGAAGCGTGAAAATCACTAATGGTGAAAATCACGAATGGAATAAAAGTCAATGATCTTAGAAACTATGCAGAAGGAAAATGGGTCTCAACCGGATACCATTTTTCCCCTTTTTTAAGAAATGGAATGTCCGTCTATCGGGATTGTAATCGTTATACGCAATATTACCCCATTTTTGTTATTAGGAAAACTTGTTTAGACATGAACTAAGTGAATGTGGATATTTTACAAAGAGTTGAATAGTTTATCGATTACATATACTAAAGTGATTCTCTCCTTCTGGAAAAGGCATCAGACTGGAAATATTGATCACTTACGTTTTCGTTGAGTTGACGCTGCCGATACTTACACAAATTACAGGAAAGCACTTTCCCTAAGCTACAAGTATTAGTATCAGAGAGAGAGAGAGAGAGAGAGAGAGAGAGAGAGAGAGAGAGAGAGAGAGAGAGAGATAGTTTACTCCACTGATAAGAAACGAAACTTCATGTCAATCATGACCTCATACACCATGATGCACTGCGTCTCCTTTTCACGGAAAAGAAATTTATTATAATTTATTAGTGATGCAATTAAAATACTGATGCTATTAAATATCATACTGTAGACTATCTACCTGAAGCTCTACAGTTTAAATGATATTCTCCTCACCATATCTCTCGAGTCTAGACTATAACTCAATTATTCCCGTCACTAGAGAATGCCATTCAATTATCATTTAGGTTAAGTCTGTCACTGGATTGTTATCCAATTATCCCCTGTGACTGATCTGTTACTCAATCTACTCATGTTAGGGTTACTATCCAATTATCCTACATGCCTTCACTGTCACTCAATTATCGCCTTCGCTGGAACTGGAATTGAATAACGCTTCGTTTGGAATTTCTCTTCATCAAATCGTGCATTTGAAAAATGTCCGAACCGTTCACAGCGTCAAGGATGGCTTCGGAGGTCCTTCTATGACGACTTAGAGCATTTAATGCATACCTCAAAAGCACACTGAATATGAATTAATAGGTGTGTAACTAAGTGGCGTTTCGAGTTTAATGTGGATTAAAAGTATCAAGGATTACAAATAAGGAAGAAGAATTAAGTCAGCATTTTGAAAATAATGTCCTCTTTCATAATTTAAAAACGGTCAAGTGTGATTTGAAAATATATCTACTGATGATCACTCGTATAACTTCATATAAAAAATTCAAGGGTAACATAAGATTGTATTGCACAGTAAAAAGCTAAACATAAACTAAAGGAACCACAAGAAATGGATGCGTATGTACGAAAAAATATATTGGAAATCTCCATATTCAGGAAAAATTAGTGAACGAGTTTGAACCAGGAAGACCTGACTTGGTAAAAGTGCCAATGGCCATCCAATACAAGAGGGCAGAGGGAAAACTCAAATCACAAGAGCCGCGTCGAAGGAAGGCAGAAAGCTGATGTGAATCTAAAGAGAGGAGCGAGGGACAAATCCAACAAAAATTCAATACCAAACTTGAGGAATCAAAGCCTCAAGGAAATCTATACAGTAACTAGACTTCGCCTTTCATCTGCTACCATATTTTTTGAGTCCAATCTCCTGCGAATATGGATTGGTACGGGGGGTCATTTTCGAGTCATAAACTAAATATGATTTATTGGACGGGAAAATTACCGTAAATTCACACCAAAATATCAATAAACTCTCTTCTTCTGCTGTTTATTTTCTTTTCTTCTTTTGTTCCAATCCCCAAAACCAGGGGGCGATTAAGCAAGGGAATAATTTTCCAGTCCACCTACTGGGATTTTCTTCTTAAACAGGGTTTACCTTTCAACAAAATTAGATATGTTCCAGTATAGTATACTACTTTGCATAGGTTGCTGGACCGATGGCCTAATTTTAAAATGAATCACGGTGACGCTAAATGTAATATATACGCCCCATTTTCACCGGCATCCACAAACTTCGGCTAAAATTAGAACCACCAATCCTTTCTAACTTGTATCGTAAGGCAACCTGAAGCAGATGGGATTGAGCTTGTTTTTTTGTCTTTGTTTCATGATAAAGGTATCCCTGCTTCACTGGATCTTGTCAAAGTATATGCTGAAGCGTGGACTCTGGGCATAAGGAAAAGCATAATATGCTCACGACCAAGTCACTGACCACGGGGACCTTACCTGCGACGAAAGAAAGGCAATGCACTCGCGATAAAACACTTCAATGAATTCAAGTTGAAACACAAGTATGACCCTAAAATGAGTGATTCAAAATCACTGATTGCTAGAAATACTAATTGCACTACGAAAAAAACTGGCTATTAAATAATGAGACCGATCTCAGATGTAGGACATGCGAAAGTTGATGACACTGTTTAATGTTTTTCTAAAAAGCGGAGAAACGAAAAAATAACAACCTGGATTATAGAGCTATTACTGACGATGCCTTCCAGACTATGTTCACCTTAAATAAATTGTCAGAACAAGTTTATTATCAGCCTAACGCACAAAATAAAAATACATGTGTGCTTATTTGTAATTTTCGTTTGGGTATATCTTAAGAGAGGATGTGAAAATTAACAGGTTAAGCTACTTAAACTTGAATACAAGAAGGATCAAGTGAACAGGAAAAAGTTAATCGACTGACAGGAGCAGTGCCGCTGATCAAGAAATCCCTGTTTTACGGATAAATCTGTTGATGCATATTTTATTAATGAAAGTTACTGGTAAACAGTGCAACGATCGCAATGAAACCAGAGCAATTTAACAATCGTGAGAATTTACTACAAGTAAAGGACGAACTGTACTGTAGAATAACATACCAATGATTTTAGTTCGAGATGTAGCCAAATCGCGTAAACCTGTTAGGTGGGTTTGGTGTATCGACAGATCAGTAATCCATTACGTAAAATTATAGTTTAAGCTCTGCAATAAAAACACCAGCTGCCCTAATATAGGGCTCTAGTCATAGTCCTACACTAAATCCCTACTAGTGTATCTTTGATAAGGTTTGATTTGTTATCTTACAGTAACCATAACATAACCCGACTACAGTGAAACTATATTTGTTTCACCCTTGGCATTTCCACATGTAAAACAATAGCTCTCCATTTAATTATTGGGGGTTTATTTGAATGTGATTAAACCCAGGCACTATAGATTTTACACCATTCACCCTATCAGGATTGGTGTAAATACTAACAAATGAAGGTCAACAAATGTAAGAGAATCCACAGCATGTATCTGAATACGTAAGCAGGTTGTAATTACAACTATTGCCGCAAAGGGTTGGGTTAAAATGGAAAATAATCTCCACAGAACAATTATATATAATTACACACTGCCAATAGCCATCATTCCTCTAATTTATATACATACATATACTATATATATATATATATAGTATATATATATATATATATATATATATATATATATATATATATATATATATCAGACCATTTTTCCTGACAGCAACAAAATGAAAATCAAATTTTCTTCTGTACTGTAAATGTATAGCATATAAACACCATACCTGTGTCTATAAAAGTGTACGTGCGCAAAATACTCTGCATTCTTTTCACTTTCCTGAAGGGGAGGACTGAAATACAACGAAACAACACAACTTCGACCCCTGCAAAATTTGCCGTTCCTAGAATCCAAAGAGACGAGGGGCTGGACCCCTCCAGACCAAGCTCTGACTACGCATTGCGTCTTGTCTTTGAATTCACCTTTCGTATTTTTTCCCCATTCATTTACTCAATTATTTACCGACATCTACAACCTACAGAAAAACCTATCCATCTGAGAACTGTTCTTTTCATAGGGACAAGAAAACAGTAACCTATAGTATCTTCTCATATGTGGTCCTAGCAATAGAATCACCCAAGGAGGGATTTCGTGTATACGTAGCTGTAATACATTCCAGTCATTTCTATGTGCGTGTGTGAAAGAGAGAGTGAGTAATCTAAATAGGAGGCACTATCATCAAACACGCCAAAGATGGCGCCGGTGGAAAACGCCACGTGAGGTGACCCCGAGGTGGGTGGAACGCGTTCCTGGATAGCAACAGAGCACGCAATGGCGGGCAAACAGGAATTGCGTGATACAGGGCCCACGACGTAATAAGTGGGGAAGAGGGGCGGGGAGGGGGGTTAGGAAAGCAGAGGTGGGGGAGGAAGAGGAGGAGGAGGGCTGAGAAGTGAGAGTGAGAGACTGAGAAAAAGAAAGAGGGCAGAGGAGGAAGAGTAACGTGTAGGAACTGAGGGGCCGAGGGAGAAAAGAGGGGACCAGCTACAAGGGAGCCCACTGGCCCCCTATATGAATCACGCCAAAAGTGAGGGAAGTAGGAGAGAGAGTATGCGGTCGTGTGAGGAGTTGCCACGCTGGGAAAGGGAAAGGAACGACAGGCAGACTGAATGTATACATCCAAATTCTGGATGGGTTATCAGTATTGATTATATTTCCAAAGACAAGCCCCATATATACGCGCATATATATATATATATATATATATATATATATATGTAGATAGATATAGATAGATATATGTAGATATAGATAAGATAGATATCTATATCTATATCTATATCTATATATATATATAATATATATATATATAATATATATATATATATATATATATATTATAATATATATTGTGCGTGTTAATAACTTTAGGATTTTGGCATTTAACTATCGACACTCATTAACTTCATCACACAGGTTAAAGGCATGATTAAAGATCAGTAAAGATGATCAAAAGCTGCTCATGAAAGCTGACGGTCGGTGGCGCGGTTTTTCAGATTTCTGATATGAAATAATGTCTTACGGAAAATGGAGTCGAAACGAAGTCCAACTCTCGTCAGGACCCAAATAAAATAACGTTGTTTTCTTTGAGCACTTCAATGGACTCGGCGTATGTAATCACAGACGACAGATATAGGCAATTAGCAATCACCGACTCGAAGAACATTAGTGATCACCGACTCCGAGAACATCACCATCCTGGTATCCAATGTCTCGAGTAACAAGAGTAGTCAGTGATCAACGAGATCACATAGTCGGGGGACAAAATTAAGTGATCACTTAATCGGGGAACACGAGTACTCAGCGGTTATGGACGCGGGGGACAAGGCTGATCAGTGATCACTCACTCGGAGAGCGCGAGAGCGATTTAATGGTCACAGATTCCGGAGAGACATCATCATCAAGCGACAATTCACTCGGGGGACTCGAGCATTCAGTGGACTGCGGCCTCGGCAAACAAGGTCATTGTGGGATCATTCACCCGGCGTACGGACACCGCCATTCTTTAAAAGAGGCCGAGGGAGATCAAGAATTCTTCCGTTTAAATGTAAGGAGGATAGGCATGTGATAAAACCAGTTTCTTTTTTAACCTCCATACGCATACACCGCCCACGGGAGAGTTCTATGGAACGGAATGGAATACGGGATTTAGGCCAAAGGCCAAAACTTTGACCTATGAGGTCATTCGGCGCTGGGATGGAAATTGAGAGTACTAGGAAAGTCAGAACGGTGTAACAAGAGGAAACATTCGCAGTTGCACAATGAAATAATGGATATGAGATTGTGGCTAGCAAGATGGAAGAAAGATAATATGATTGGAGGTACAGTAAAAGGAATGGAAGGGGTTGCAGCTAGCGGCCGAAGAGACGCTGCAAAGAACCTTTAGTAATGCCTACTGTGCACCCCATGAAGAAGTGGTATAACGAAGAGGGTTTACGCGGAGTTCAGAAACACTGGTGAAGTGATCATGGAAAAATCGAAGAATCTCTCTTGGGAGGAAGTAATAGTTGACGTTCTGACATACTGGAATGACATACAACTTACTGGAAATTAAATTAAAATAATGCTTCATATACAAGGAAATATATTGTGGAGAGCTTAACATCTCACGGGTCACGATTTTAGCAAACAAACAAAGACGTCATTAAACAGTAGGTGTTTAAGTTATACCAAAATGCAGTGCATGTAAAGCTCTAGTTATGGTTCAACTACAAAAGACAATATTAACTTGGTTGGCTTCACATTGTCAATACGTCAAGAATTACAAAGCAAATGATTCATCCCTGATGCTCATTTATCAAATACCAGAAATAATCTACCGTCAATTCCCATAACTTTATAGCCTACTATACGATATAAAAAAAACCGTAGGTTAATATTCTCTTCCTTCCATCTTACTTTCCGCCTTCTCTTAACAATTGATTCATAGTGCAGCTGCGAGGTTTTCCTACTGTTACACCTTTCAAACCTTTCCCTCTCAATTTCCTTTTCAGCGCCGAATGACCTCAGAGGTCCCAGTGCTTGGCCTTTGGCCTAAATACTATATTCAATCAATTCACAAAAAAATTGACTTAGCTCAAAGCTTACAAAACAGTTTATTTTATATATAGCATAGTGTGCTCTTAACGAGGGGAGTGAAACAGAGCACACGTTTTTGTTTATATTCCAGATTCTGGATCTTCCACATCCGAGCTCTCGCAGCTTTCCAATGAGCGGAAGTCAGGAGGGAGGAGGACACCGGTGCCAACGAGGGGCCCGGTCGCTTTCTGAGGCCATGGCGCTCACGAATGAGCCCTATGACCTCTGGCAAGTGCCTCCCCAACTCGGCCGGCAACGGCCCATCTTATGACTTTATGTTTCGTTCTCAGTGTCCTGGAAATACTCCATCACTTTAATTCAACTTATGAGGGGACTGTATTTGCTGCCACAAATATATTCTGAACCGCAGGGGTTAGAGCCATTACTAATACAGGCCCTCAGATGAATAACTGACTGGGTGAAATCGTTTGAAATATAAAATAATTTTTAAAGATACTAACGCAAACAAAAACGATCAGTATCGACTTTTAGGAATTTAGGATGAAATGTAGACATGAATATGAATAGGAGCGAGTGAATCATGTATACGAGTGAATCATGTATACAAGATAAAAAGTAAATACATTAATTTAGTGAACCCACAAGACTGGTTTATATAAAAAGATATTTAAACAGCCACCCCTAATCACCTTCCTGGACAAAGTGGCTACTGATGTATGATTAGACTTATTTAATTGAATACTGCAACTTTCAGTATAAGATTTTCATGGACAGACTGGCTCTAACCTGGAAATTTAGGGACGGAGACTGCCAAAAGTATCTAACAAATCATAATCGGCAAACTTTGAATATTCTGAAAATCATGTTAAGGTTTTAGTGATCAAACTTGCGTTAAATAATATACGAAAGTTCTTATCTATACTTCGCACTCATATTTGAAATGACTTTTGAACACTGGGAACAAGAAAAAAGCGAGCATGCTGACAAAGGCGAGTCTGATTACCACAACTGCGGATCAGCTTTCTCAAGTTTTGCGGGAGAAATGGATAAGAAGTCATACGTTGAAAAATATGGGATGACCATGAAGAAAATCTTCATAGGGTAAGATAAACAACATTAACTTAGCAAAAACATAATTCGCTCTTCTCTAAACTGAATTCATTTGAATTCCCATGACTAAGTGTGATCTATACGGTTATCTGCTTAGTGTTCTCGATAACAGGTGTATAAAACAATGCACCAATTAGAAACAAAATATTGTGAAATATGAAAAAGCGAATATAAATGGTCGAAATTCTTTGGCTTTCTCGTCCATTCCCGTAAATCTGGGATAATAGAGAGTAAGGGTGCATTTTTTTTTTATATTAAAGCAAATGTGACAGTAATCTTAGCAAACGTGATTTTAATAACTATCCTAAAGTACAGATTTTTTTTTACTAAAAGCCAGACATATTTAAGAGGGGTGAACCAGTTTGGTAGAACGTGACATTCTGAATAGCAATGTTTTAGTTTTAATATATACTACCAAAGTGGAGGAAGATCCATAATTAACCAAGAGTTCGGACGTGATATTTAACTGTACAGACATAAGGAAATAGTTGGCTTACTATCAAGGGTTTGAGGATTTATTCTTCTAATGTTGAAAAATATATAGTACGTAGTACAACTTCAGGGATCTACATCTCTGGACGTATTAAAAGGAGAATGAATCAGCGAGGAGAGAGAGAGAGAGAGAGAGAGAGAGAGAGAGAGAGAGATATCTTTCGGTATAATGATTCATATGCCGCAGCCCATGAAACTTTCAGCCACTGCCCGGTGGTGGTCTGTCCTAGTATGACTTTAACCTTGAACAAGATCAAACTTAATGAGGCTAGTGCTGCAATTTGGTATGTCTGATGATTGGAGGGTGGATGATCAACATCCAATTTGCAGCCCTCTAGCCTCAGTAGTTTTTTAAAGATCTGAGGGCGGACAGCAAAAGTGAGGACGGACAGAGGAAACTATCTCATCAGTTTTCTTTTAAAGAATACTAAAATGAAAAAAGAAAAATGAATGACAAATACATAAATAACATAGAAACTATTGGTGGTTTCGGTTACACCCCAGTTATAAAAATCGCCTTTGCAAAGCAGCTAATACTGCACATGCAAAAGTTACCAACTCTAGGTTGAGGGTAACGGCACATTTCCATAACTGATGCTGGCTGCTCTGTTTCAAGTTTATAAAACCATTTCAACTCCGAAAAATGATATTCAAGATGTATTACGGAACCTTCGATATTTGTATTATAATGTCTTCAATGGGATGTTAGGAAGGGACGTCCCTTGTACTGAATTAGAATCAAGACACTTTATCGTCCATTTTTGTATTGGCTATATTAATAGTTGTATTCATATGGGGGGAGAGAGAGAGAGAGAGAGAGAGAGAGAGAGAGAGAGAGAGAGAGAGAGAGAGAGAGAGAGAGAGAGAGAGAGAGATTCCATTTATCTAAGAAATGCTGGACAAAAACGATTTTATGACAACTCTTGTCACAAGTCTTAGGCCTCAGAGGAATTCCACGAGGCGGCTCCGGATTTTCAAGTGTATCGACGGGAAGCTGGGAGGCGCCTGCACACACACACGCACACATACACACACTGACATACACAACACACACATGCACCGACCTAAGAGTAGACTTGAGGAAAAATAATAAATTTAGGCCAAATGAGTTCACTGACCGGACGGATAGGCCCAACTCGAATGACGTCATAGGCCGCAGTTTTCATCAATAGGGATGAAAGCTGCTAAGCCTCTAATACTTTTCTGTTCCTTTGTTCTCTGCGAAGTTATTCATGTCAACAGACAATACGGTTCTTTATAAGTGATCGTAGTTCTCATTTTAAATCTGACTATATGAATTTTCACATCACAGCCTACAGTAAGTATACCTTTGAGCACAGCTTCATTTTTGAACTCTAGAAAACTTCATAATTATACTGCAACATTACTCCCGAAGAACATTGGAAAACTAACAATAATTGACACTGACCCATAATCTACAATGTTGCAAAAAGCATAAACAGACAATTTTATTTCTATTGCATTTTTACTCACACTCCTAACAGTTTTATGTTAGGGATATTCCTCCTGTTTTTACAACCCTCTTTTTATATCTCCTTTTTTATGATCATGTTCCATTGTGTTGCTCTACTAAAAGAAGGGTGAGGGTTCTATTTCATCTGTTCAAGCGGTCATCTCTCTCAGATTCATTACCAGAAGCGTGAGGGCTCTCTTCTATTTGCTTATTTTTGGAAACTCATCTGGTTCTAGAGGGCATAATTACCCGACGTAAGAATTATTGTAAATTGTAAACAGAATAAGTCGACTGTCACTGCTCGGTAACCAGCTTTATCTAATTCCAGTTTTTCATCGAATGACGATCAATTCGTAAATTATAATTAATGCCTCTCGATCACTTTTATTGAGTCATATTTTAATTGGTATTTCTCCACTAATTTTATTGAGTCATAAACTCAGTTATCCTATTTTTGTAGTGATTTTACCGTTGAGGCATTTAAAATAAAGAGAAATGTAACAAAATCATTCACTCTGACTCGGACTTCGTTTATTTATTGAACTGATGCTGCTCTGTTCTTTATGTACAGCGGCTACCGACGCTGAAGATGACGGTCATCATTTCATTTTCAGATTTGGATTCAGTATTTTCAATCGAAATTCATTTTACAAAAATAATTATGGAATCGAAAATTGAAGTTATTCGCATATTTGTCATTGTCATCACTTAATGTGTATATATGTATGTGTATATGTGTATATGTATATATATATATGTGTGTATATATATATTATATATATTTATTTATATATTTATATATATATATATATAAATATAATATATATATATATATATATATATATATATAATATCTTGCCAAAGCTGTTGTGTTATATATATATATACTATATGATATATATATATATAATATATATATTATTATATATATCTCCAAAGCGGTGTGTGTGTATATATATATATATATATAATATATATATATATATTATATATATTATATAATATATATAATTATACAACAGCTTTGGCAAGATAATACCGAAAATGAATGCAAAAGTGCAGTATATTCTAGTTCGCTTGCAAAAAAGAGCTTTTCTTTCATGAAGTTCTAACCAGCTAATACCCTTGTGCTACCTCAAAGAACTGTCTTCCCAGCCCACATGAAGCGAAGGTATTTCCTAGGGGAGACAGTATAGAGAAGTGAAAATACACATCTTGAGGCCCAGGGAAGCCAGAAAGTCCCCTATCCTAGTGGGATGATGTATTCAGTAAACACGGTTTCCATCCTAAGAAGGATTTGCTGCAGAAACTTGTGAAACGGATTGAGACGTGGAAAATATAAGACCACTTTGGGAAAAAAATTTGCGGAATAAGAGCAATCTTAAATGAAAGGGAAATGTCCAACAAAAAATTCTCGTGCGATGGACGCGTCGTCCCATGCTGGGGAAAAAATGTGCTCGTTGTTGCTACTGTCTCGTTTCTGCCGAAGCTAACGCAGACTCCTAAGTGTTAACGGCACGTGAGGCGGACATTAATAAGTACTGGAAACTATTCGCTTTAAGTTCTAAAGTGGGATTCTCAGTAATGTGCCCTACTGAAGAAAGCTGTGAATAAAATCAAGAACTCTCTTAAACACATCACTTATTCTCCAATCTCATTTGTAACCCCTTATTCGTTTTTGTTTGTATGGTGTTTTTACGTTGCATGGAACCAGTGGTTATTCAGCAACGGAACCAACGGCTTTACGTGACTTCCGAACCACGCCGAGAGTGAACTTCTATCACCAGCATTTGTAACCCCTTACACACGGATTTAGGTAGTCACAATCCAGTCGTTGCACATCTTCAATATCCAGAGCACACTGGAAACTCTGAGGGCTGTCTCCTTCCTCTACAAATACTTCACGTTGGCTCTCTACCCTCCAATCTCTTCCATTACCAGTGGTGGTATTCTGCCCTCTTACAATCCTCTCGAAATGTGATTCCCATCCATGGAATGCTGTAAAATTGAAGATCAAGCTTTTTGTTTGTTAGTTTTTCTTCGCTGCTAAGTCAAAAGTATCACGCCATTTCCAGGAGCCATCCTCTAGGTCCTCTTCTTGTTACTCTTTTCTCCAAAGCAATCATCACATGTTAACCGAGACGCTCCTAAGACAGTCCTGTCAATCTAATAATGCTTACGTATCTTCGTAATCTGAAGAATATCGATAACTAAAAGAACCAATGAGATTGTTGAAATAAAAGTAAAAACCAGAGAGATATTTACAACCAGAAAAAAAGCTTAAACCCTTGAAAAAAAATAATTATATGAAGCAATCGCCAAAGGGGTCTTAAAATGGAAAAGCATTCGCATTACGACCTTCAGTGACAGAAGTTCTAGAATTCTAGAACATCGTAATACTGCGTCATCGAGAGAAAAGCCTTGTGAAATTCGAGCTTTTAAGAGGAATGACGTCTGAGTGACACAAACTCCAATAATTCATAGGAAATGAAAAAAACAAGTATACTAAAAATAGCGCAGGCTGAAAACTTGGGACAAATTTATTCCAAAAATGTTTGACACACGTCACGAGAGAGAGAGAGAGAGAGAGAGAGAGAGAGAGAGAGAGAGAGAGAGAGATTGATTTATAAATTCTAGAGACTGAGGTTAAAACAAAATTAATTATCGACACCGATTAATTATTATTTTCTGTATTATCATTTTAAGTTCAGATCTTGAAAAAAGGTGTTTTCATAATTCACATTCATTCCATCCATTCTTTATAAAAACATCAATGCTTTCATCCATAACCTTCGTTCTAAAACTTTGCGGTTATATCTGCACAAAGCCAAATACACCTTACGATTTATACATATGCTCTCCGAGATCTCTGGAGAACGAGTAAACTCCTCATCGAGGAACTGGGAGGTGAAAAGGAA
>NC_061096.1:16343549-16348549 GCF_015104395.2 Macrobrachium nipponense
TGTATGTGTATGATACAAACACACACACTACATATATATATATATATATATATATATATATATAAAGGGGTAGAAAATTTTGGCAAAATTGTACAATGTGGTACCCATGGCCATTTCTCCCTTTTCGTCGATTAGTGCACAGGTATCAAATAGGTACGGGTTTGCCGACACCAGACTTTATATTTCCTGTAACACCTTACCATGCTTACGGGACGAGCCGCTTTAGGGCAATGGCTGGAGCGGGCATAAGGCGGCTTAATGTTAATGTAAACAATCAACGAGAAATCGTTGTGGTAGCTTCCCCCTCCCGGGAGTGCGATATATTTTGTTTTCCTGTGGCAATACAAAATATATTCAATGCTGATGATATTCAAGTACGCAAATCCCTTTGAAAAATCCTGTCATAAACACAGACTTCTCTCTCTCTCTCTCTCTCTCTCTCTCTCTCTCTCTCTCTCTCTCTCTCTCTATGACGTAAGCGTAATGTCCTTTATGCGCTTTTAGTTGTGAAATTCAATTTATGAGCACAATTTTCTGGCTATATATTTTTCAGTTATTTTACTGTGTTTTTCCCTTTTTGAAGTAATCGTCGGGTTTTCCGTCATTCGAACGTCATTACTGTCGTCGAAGTAAGCCATTTTCGATTTCAACTCTTTTCTCACGAATGCGTCATTCCAGTGACACCTTTTTGGGAGGTGAAACTTTTGTCAGTTAGCCATGAAAGCACAGCTTTTCATTATTTACTGATCTATTCCTTGGTCCAGGTGAGTGGTTTTAAATATTCATTTAATCATTTATTTCCTTATTCAATTTTTAGTTTCCTGTTTCTCAAACCAATATGCAGGCACTAAGTGATTTTTAAGAGCTATATATATATATATATATATATATATATATATATATATATATATATATATATATATATAAAAGTTTGCCTTTATATCCGAGATGTCCCTCCCACGATCTCCCCATTACCGCATGACAGCAATAGTGTCTGGCTTTAGACAGAGACGGATATGTTTCCAATACCCAACATTGTTTCTGAAGACATCTCGAAACATAAATAACAGCGGTTATGCTTTTATTTAAAATATTGAAATATCACCTACAATAATCGTCACTAAAATGATCATTGCTAAAACCTCTAGATGCACGGTCTCAATATTTTAACGTCAGTAGATGTTTTCTTTACTGTTTAATAGTATAAAACAAACAAAAACAGAATCCATTTCAGTGTATCACAGGGCTCTCAGTAATGTAGGTTAACTTGGCGATGTTTATGGACAACATAAATTTTGATAATAGAGCACCCTTCCATTAACTGAGTAGATATTTCTACTCATATAAAGGACAGCTCATGGCGCCATTATCAGTTCCTCTTTAATAAAAAAACGAAACGATTTAGCATCTATATATTTTTGTCTACCGATGAGGTTAACAACAAAAAAATATCAATCTCAAATGTAAGCAATTCTTCGTGACAGCAGTTTTCCTTAATGCATGAGAAGAAAAAAAATAACTAATTTTACTTACCCCTTAAAATTGTAACTCAAAGCTAACGAATGTTTATAACCGTTTCATTTTGCTGATAATCTAGCGAGGGAATTTCGTAGAGCGAAATATCTAGCAAAACTACAATTCTTAACATTTACTTTACTCGAACAAAATAGCACACAAGTAACTTCTTTCTTGTAAAAAAAAATATATCATTTCATATACACTTTTTATCTATTACATAGAAATATAATTATATTACGCAAACATTATAATTTTACCATTCGCGACCTCTAAAATTATCATAAGAATCAACTATATGTTATTAATTCAAGCTTATGATGTGTACGTAAAGATATAAGTGCAACGTAGACGAAAATACTCGTGCACCATAATGTGTGCGCGTGTGTATGTATGTAGTATACACATACACACACACACACACACACACACACACATATATATATATATATTATATTATATATTAAATAATAAATTATATATATATTACGCTCATATATATATAATATATATACTCAAGGACACAGATATCCACAAATCTGCAGATGTGTTACGGATAGAACTAACTTTTAAGGGTAGTAATAATTGGTTTTAAGAATGGTAAGCCTCACATATAGGAAGTTCATCTTTGATCTTGTAATTAAGGGCCACAACTTTGTAAGTGTCAACCAACTTTTCGTTGAATTATATCCACTTCAATAGAAAGCACCTGACTGCTATATATATATAATTATATATATATATATATATATATATTATATATATAATATATATATATATATATATATTATATATATATATATATATATATAATTTATGATTTATAATATTTATATATTTTTAATTATTTAGATATATATATATAATATATAAGTTATATAATAAAATATATAATGTATGTAAATGTATACCCTTTCTTACAGCAAGCCTCACTGCACTAATAATTAAAGAACATTGAAAAGATCCTTCATCCAATGAAATCAGAAAATATTCGACCCCCTACCTAAACCAACAAATAAGATGAATACCAGAAAAGTACAAGTCAATACTAGTATGAAATTGCCTTGCAATATAGTAAGTAACAGTACGAAATATTTGCCTATTATTCTCCTGGTAGAAAGCTAGCCGAGACAGATATAGAAATTAATATGGGTATTATTCAAGCAAATTCATGAAACTATATTTGTCTGGCAAATAAAGGGAATTAATAAAATCAAGTTCAACAATCGTTAAACCTAATATTAATCTTAACTTGTTGCAAGGATGTCCACATTAACGAAATCCATGATTACGAAGAAGATGCTGTATAAATGACAAGATTTCATCTACGGAAAGATCAAGTAATTTCGTACAGCGCTAGTCGGATAGCAATACAGATTTTAATGAATATTTCAATGAAACTAATAAAAGTTGTCAAGTCGATTCTCACAACCAGAGAGGTCGTGACGGAGCCCAATCTATAATTTTAAAATACGAACACATAAAGGTTGAAGGTTTGTAGCAAGTATTTACGAGTGTCAGCTCTAAATCAGGTAGCAGATTCACAACAAATTATCTGAAATCAGTGGATTATACGTAATCACTTCAAAGAGCTTGGTTAATCGCAGGAATCTATCATATTTTATTCTTTTAAATAAGAATATTTTAGTCGTAATTAAAACTCAAAACCGTAATCTGTTGACTCTACGTAATCCGACTCCTACATTTTACAGTGTGACGAACTTTGTTATTAACGTAAAATGAATTAGAGGTATGAAAATGCTGCATATAACCACAAAGGAGGAAAATAACTTATTTCAGTACAAAAATGGGTATGAATAGCAATTCAAAAAGACGTGTGTGTTGCCAAGTTTCCCTTATTCTTATTCTAACGTCAGGGAAAAGGTCCCTGCTTGGCAAAGGAATTGCTTTCGGCACCGTGTGGACAGATGACCCGCTTTGCCAAGTCATCTTTTCTTCCAATGCCTTCTGTGTTCATATACGCACAAACGTATAATAAATATCAATATAAGAAATTCTAGACATTCTAAAATTGACACAAGTAATGTTCTTGAGCTTTCGAAATGCACGTGGAATCAGAACGTCGGTTACAATAAATATATTTATAATTCATTGCAGGGTAAGCTCTGAAAATGAGAATCCTATTTCTTCTGATTTGTGCTAACTATTAACGCGTAAAATGTCCTATAAACAGACTAGATTGCCTGCAAAGCTCCACATCATGTGACAGGCTGACCGCTTGCCGAGGTTCCTACTGGCCTAGAAGTCATAACCGTATTTCGTGTAGAAACTTAGGACCCATTTCTATGGGTCACAGCCACTTTCCAGTTTTACGAGGATATCAATACCACGCATAGCAGATACATATACACACACTCTTTAAAAAAAAATGAAACAACTCGATGCTCATTTTACATCTCAGCAACGTTTGTTAAAATGATTAATGTATCTTACCGTGCTTTTTATTTCAGTCTTGTAAAATTTGCATGAGTCACTAAACTTTTTGGAAACCGATATCTTTTTTATGACATAATGAAGAATATGTACAGATAAACCAATTCTGGCCAAGCTTTGGGATAATCTTATTAAATAAATACCCCAATTGACTACATACTCATTGGCTTTTAGCAAGGAAATGATCCCATTAGTCTATAACCTTATTCTATATCTAAAGTAAATGGGCCACAATATTCTGTAAGTAGTTTAGTTTTGTAAATACTCTTCCATCTCAATTCTTCAATACAATCAACAAATAAAAAATATTTCAGTTACTGCTATTATATGAACAAAATTAGAATTCACAAAATTTTCAAATGGCCTTTGAAAATAAACTCGTTCTAACAATTATCTGTATTTCAGAAAAGAAAGCAGACTCTTGTCTGATTATCTTTCTTAATATATGAAAATCTCCCTTATTCTAGAAAGTTTTAAATAAAAGTATATTCTTTCTAACCAAAGGAGATACTTACAATTTGCTAATATTAAAACTTTTACCATAAATTAATCTGTGTATGTGTGAAAAGAACGCAATGCAAGAGATGGCGTATGCTGAAGACTGTAAACGTCAAAATCTCTAAAAAAAATAAGGAGAATTAGTTTTGGTATTATTTACCTTTCCAAGTACGGAAAAATTACGGAATTACGGTACAGTATGTATATGGTACTGCACAGTACGAGGAAAACTCAAAGGGTATGATACGAAATTACAGTAAAGTATTCCAAACAGGGATGATTACAGAAAGTGACACCGTACCACATCGTACTTCAAATAAAGGAAGCAGCCAAATAAAGAGGTGCTTATCCAAGTCTGTCAAATCTGATGAGCTACTCGTTCCCGTATAACAAAATTTCTAACAAAATTTTTGAGGATGAAAAAATGGAAAAAGTAAGATATCTAGACAAAGATAAAAATCAAAGCAGCGGTGAAAGCAATCTAACTTGCCTCGTAAAGGAATAAAACTTGCATGATCACAACTATAACACTA
>NC_061096.1:16358549-16408549 GCF_015104395.2 Macrobrachium nipponense
ATGAATATTTCTGACTTCCTATCAACAAAATCCTTCGCCATGTGTGACCTCTAAGGAATGATTAATAAGGTTGAATATTTCATATATGAACAATGATCCAATATTTTCATTTGTGTTAGGATTTACCGAACTAAAATAAATGCACATGAGACAAATCAAGCAGGCTGAATAAGATCTGGGAACCAAAGAGATTGAAATTATAAAGGGAAGTAAGATTGTACAGTAGAGCTATAACCATGAAACTATATCTAAAAGATTTTTTAAGCAGAATAACAAAAGTCAGATGCCAGGATAGGGAAACAAATGATGCCATTAGGGAAATTACCAAAGTTATATACTAGGATGAGATAATGATGAAAGGAAAAGGTGTGGGTCAGTCAGGGGACAATATGCGACAGTTTTCATGATGGAGTGGAAGAGTTGGAGGGGCCAGACCTACTGTGACGAGAATGTGTAAGGGAGGCTGGAGACGAGTGGAGATTTGTGGAAGCTAAAGCACTCTCATTTTCAGAAGCACTTTCCGTCGCAATGTACCGAAGGTGCTCGAGATGAAGATAGAAGTGTTTTCAGTAGCTTTACAATACCTCATGTACGGTATAAACACTCATTTTGGTCGTGTGATACTGATCACCATGGCGAGCCTACTCAGTTCTGTCATCCCTACGAAGGATTCAATTGATAGAGGAAATACCACATAATCCCGGATGTACTGGATCTACTGATGAAAGATGTTTGTCACAGTTGAGCTTAATATTTTAGAGTTTGTGGGTACTTGTCTCTACTATGTCATAGCTTGGAACATTTGGGAAATCAGTATGTCCCCAGAATCACAACTGAGAGGAGAATGTGGCTAATGTTATAAAGTTATACGAAATTAATATTTATAAACCGTCGTCCTATCAGTAATTGAACCGTGGACTTGACAAGCAAATTTTTGTTTTATCCCATGAAAACGATGTACCTACACCAAAGATCAAACAAGCTTCAAAATAATTCATGTGAAAGGTCATACTTTGATAAAAAGACAAAAGTTCATTGAACAGTAATGTAGCTGCTCACTTGGCTGAAAATGTTGATGAAAAAAACAAGTTCACAGATTGGTTACGAGAAAGTCAATTCAAGTATCTGTCCTTTCATAGTTAGTTATGAGAAATTGATGCAGCCATAGGGACAAACCAGCTACATCAAAAGACCTTTGCCGTTGGAAAGTCTTCTCCTGTCAATGTACATCATCTTGACGTCTGCCATCTTGACCGAAGTCTCACAAAATCTCTTTTTTGTTATAAACACTCAGTGTCATTCTAATGCGCTCTCTCAAGTTGCTGGAATAAATTGTTTACGGGTCTTATACTAATACCGTAAATATATATAATTGCATTCTAGCAGTTTTTTTGCTTTGATATTTGTATATTCTAACTGGTTATGACTAAAATAAACTTAACCGTGAAATAAAAAAAAAAAACATTCTATTTGATCACAATACTTCAGCAATATTTTCTCCTTGGTTATCCAAAGGCACGCCATAACTTGTTGTTTTAGACAATATACACTTATGTTAATCACAGTTTTTTAAACACCAGAATCATGGTTGGTGTCGACCGTTTTACCTGCTGTTATACGAGGTGCGCTCTCTCTCTCTCTCTCTCTCTCTCTCTCTCTCTCTCTCTCTCTCTCTCTCTCTCTTGCGTAGATAGGTAATACGCTCAGCCCAAATCAATGACGCCAATTATGACTGGTGGAATATATATTTATTCTCGAAACTCATATATATATATATATATATATATATATATATATATATATATATATATATATATATATATATCTCACAAGTGTGTAATGTTAGTGAATCACATATCATGTCTTGCTTGGAGACAGGCAGGCTGAACTGTAGGGGCAGCTTACTTGAGTGAAGGAATTTGGGTACGTAAGCGTTTTAACCGAGAGACCGCTCGTCTTGTCGTCAAGCATGTACATTCGTTTGGACGGATGTTACAGGTCTAATAGACCAGGGCACTTGCGAAAGTCACATTCCTTTTGGTGAGAACAAAGAGGTCAGTTGGTACACGTCAGGTGTCGGGAAAGAAAACCCCCACCGTGAAAGGTATGACACATATTTTGTAAGACTTAGAAAACCGTTACCTTTGAAAAAAGAGAGAAGTGTGAAATACATTCTTTAATTAGTTACTTTAATAAGAGAGTGATGTGTGAAGTATATCTTTTATCCATTGTTATCTTTATTACAGATGGGTTCTATTCCATGGTACTAGAGACGGGATTCTCTAACCTGACTAATATAATGAACTTATTGACATTCTTGGTTTTGGGAGAGAATTCTTAGTCAGGAGGGTAGAGTGATAACTTACTAGTTTTCTTTATGGGCAGATTTGGGTTTTTGTCACTATGACTTGTTAATCATTTTGTTCTGTTCTATATTCATCTGCTTTGGGTAATAAATAGTATATTTTTATACTTACGTGATCTTAATAGCCTAACAACATGGTTGCAGACAGTGGTCACCATTGACAACAGGTAAAGGTTTCCAATTTGTGTAGTTTTAATAAAAGGGGGGGTAAGATATATATATATATATATATATATATATGTATGTATGTATGTATGTATGTATATACATACATATGTATCCGTATGTATGAATGAATATATATATAATATATATAATAGTTTATGCATTTACATATATATATAATAATATAATTATATAATGATATATATATATAATATATGTATATGCTTTATATATATATATATACTATATATATATATATCTATATATATATATATATATTGTATATGTATATATACGTATTCGCTCTACTTCGGAATGAATATATTTTCATATATGTTAACCGAAGGGGGATTTTTTAGTTGATAATAATTTCGTCCTCGCGTGGATTCGAACCAGGGGAGAAATCAGTCGAAATTCAGATACGAATTCAGATGAATACCTTTGACTTTCCTTTCTCTTAAATAATTCAGCATTTAAACGACATCGGATCAATGCGATACCATTACTTTCAATGCTGAAACGGAGGCGCTAAATAGAAGGGAACTGAAACGGCCTGGAGCTGAAATAGAGGCGCTGGATTGGGCCATCCCCGTAGGTTACCGATTGGTGTTACTGTAGTGTGGAAGCTACCTTACAGATCTCATCAACCGACTCTCTGCAGCTACGCTGAGAGAATAATCAAGGATGTTAGAAAAAAATGTGAGATGAGTTGAGTTTCTAATACTTCAGCAATTAAATAAAATCAAAAGACTTGAGCTAGAAGCATGAAGAGCAGTTAAGTTTCTTTGGGAAGCAGAATCCAGCGGTAACTGCTGGAATAAACATGTCTGGCGAAGAAGACATCGAAAAGGCTAATTCGATTAAGATTTTTCCATGTCTGATCTCTGATGATTCTCAACTTTTTAAACATAACTTTCTGAACACACACACGCACACACACCTATATATATATATATATATATATATATATATATATATATATATATATATATATTACATACATCATATATATATATATATATACATACATACATATATCATATATATATATATATATATAGATATATATATATTATACTATATATATCTACGTATATATATATATAATATATATATATATATAAAATCGTATATATGGGTGTGTGTGTGTGTGTATGTAAACATCATAAACTCTGTGTTGCCGTACAGATATCCTACATGAAGCTTCAGTTCGCTGAAAAAGAACAAATATTTATATGACCGTACACAGAGAGAGAGAGAGAGAGAGAGAGAGAGAGAGAGAGAGAGAGAGAGAGCCGTTGGTTGGGGAGAATGTGCACAGAATGTTGAAAAATATGAAGGATGCAATACAGGAAGCATTGCCTCAAGGAGACTTTAAAGACGAACGAGATATACGGGAAAGACTGGCATGGTTCTTAAATGAAGTGGAAAATTAAAAATAAATGGATATAGAAATAAATTCCTGCAATGAATGCAACGTCACAACACAGGCTAAAGTAATGGTTTTAATGAATCTCAAACTGATATTGTTCAAGAAGTTTACTCCACAATACATTATATAACGCCAAAGCTTTCATAATTCTCAATAAAACCAAACCCCAGCGTCAGTGCCGAGTATCTTAGACATGGAAAGATCAATAGAGAAATATAGTCTCCCGCCTCCATTTGGACTCTCCATACATTTCCTTTTCCATCCGTTCCATTCTAAATAATCTCTCCTCCCGAAACCTATTTTTCTGGGACCGGTGTGAGGACTCTTCTCCTTCCACTTGGGGCATCCTATCCACTTCGGTCTCCTTCAAGGGAAAAATGTTTTTTTAAAAATGTTTTCTCACGGTCTTTGTATCCTCCCAGGCAACGCACTCTTTCATTACAGCCTGAGTCTGTCTATTCGTAGGAATTCGTTCTTTGCGCCTTAACGATAATCAGAAGATTAAATCTCTTTGAGAACTGAAGCAACGGTTTAATGGAACGAGGTTTATAATAGTGTGTGAAACTTGATTAAATAACATTTCGCAATCTACCAATTTTTTTAAGCAGAAATCTGTCCGATTCTCTTTGTTCATGATGATTTCCATTAATATCATTACGATCATTACTGCTGTGCTATATAATTCCATGCATATACAAGTAGAAGCAATAACTGCGAAACGCGCAGAAATATTGCCTCAAGTAAAAAAAAAAAAAAAAAAAAAATACTATGCAGGAGCAATTTCATGAAAAGGACCGAGTTCATAAAAAATTCACCGAGATCAGAAAAAACAAGAGCGATGAAAGCACTGGAATATGATCATCCATCACGATGATTCCTAAAAAGGGGCCAGAGAGAGAGAGAGAGAGAGAGAGAGAGAGAGAGAGAGAGAGAGAGAAGATTACTATGACGCAACAACTATTAGCGTTGCCTTTTTCTCACGCACCGGCCCCTCCCGGATACTGTATCTCACTTCTTCCATTATCCAGGAAGGTCAAGGCAACTAACAATCAAAGGTCAAACGCCATCATCAGCAAGTCACAATCACAGCATGCCCGTTGTTAGAGTACGTAAACACTGCACACACGTTGGCAACTTACCGCACACATCAAAAACAGGTTATATGCAAGTCAACGACTTACCAGTAGTCCTCACCACCGTTTCGTACGTTTTTACGTACATATTTTCCCACGTACGGTAGCTGACTTGTTTTGAGGTTGTGTGTAATATAAATGCAATAAGTTACCGATAAGTGGTGATGTTTCACTGTAGAGTGGACGGATCATTGATTTTCAACGGGTGAAGCGTTCAGGGGCTGTAAATACTGTGAAATTTAAATGTCCGAACCACAAACCCCCTTTCTCACCAACGTCTCATTTTACATAGGCAAACGTGCCGAGCACATTCACACAATAGGTAAATAAAAAGACCTTGAAAGTACTTACAACACAATGAAACAACAAAAGAGTACGAGCAGCTGCAATATCAGCGATGGTTTAATATTTCAATTCGCTTCAGGCAAGCATGAATAAACAAAGAGGCTGGCGCCTTTTCCTCGCTTTCGACTTTGTAGCTTCCGTGTTCTTCTTTAATTGCTGATGTGGAGGCCGGATGCTTTATTCAAAACTGAATTCCCGATAAAATACATGACCATATACATAAGGGACGGGCAGGCTGGGCGCTTTTTCAAAAATAAATTAATGAAAGACGACACAGATATTTGAAAAGATTGCATGCGTACACCAGATCTCAGTTGGTGGTGGAAATATCAGTTATATTTTTTGTGCCTCCTCACGCGAAAAAAAAAAATTAGTTTTATTTCTCGTATTACTCAAAGTGAAACTATTAAGTTTGATTTCCTGTGCTGCATAATAATAATAATAATAAAAACAGGTTTGATTCTTGCATTTCCCATTGTGGAAATATCATCCTTATATCTTGGGTTGCTCAAAGAGAAACAATGCTGCATAATAATAATAAAAACAGGTTTGATTCTTGTATTTACCATTGTGGAAATATCATCCTTATATCTTGTGCAGCCTAATATGAAAATGTCTGTTTTATTTTTCGTGATACACAATATAAAATATGTTTTATTTTTCGTGACATACAATATAAAAATATGAGTTTTATTTCTATTGTTACCAATGCGAAACTGTTTTACTTCTTGTGATACCAATACGAAAATATCCGTTTTATCTCTTGTGTTTCCCAACGCGAAAATAGTTTTATTTCTTGTGTTGTTCAATATGAACATATCAGTTTCATATCCTGTGTTGCTCAATGTGAAAATATCACTTTATCTTGAGTTACTCAATATGAATTTATTAGTTTCATATCCTGTGTTGCTCAATAAGAAAGTATTAGTTTTCTTTCTTGCGTTATCCAATGAAGTTCCTTTCTGCCATTCTCATCCAAATATAGATAATCATTATCTTCCTACTGTCATGTTCAATCATTCTCTTCCGAATGTATGTTGGTTTCAGCAAAGCACTGAGGTCTCATTATAATCATGTTCAAACCAATATGCTGCTCAATGGAAAAACTTTCTATCAAAATAAAATAAATACCCAACCATGCAATGAAGGTAAATTAATGGACGGCTTACTATCATTAACGCTCTCAGTTGGCTGTGTGTGTGAACGAAATACATAATTTATTTCGCGCCTTTTGAAAACATAAATGGAATCATAATCCCTCCTGCGGTCGTAGACAAATGTTTGGTCAAAATCACTCAAGCTTTCTTGAGATCTCATATCTTACAACAACTGTCTGAACCGAGTTTTCAATAACCGATTTCTCAGAGGAAAATGACCACAGAATAGTAGAAATGCAATAGTCTGCAATCATTACGAAATAAGACAGACAACTGTTCAATAAGCTTGGGGTGGTCCTATTATTATTATTATTATTATTATTATTATTTTTTTTTTTTTTTTTTTTTTTTTTTTGGGTGTGTGTGTGTGTGTTTGTTTCTACCACAGTCTTCCTATTCGACTGGGTGATTTTTATAGTGTGGGGTTCCGGGTTGCATTCTGCCTCTTTAGGAGTCTATCACTTTTCTTACTATGAGAGCTATTTGTGCACGAGTCCTGGAGAAACTTTAGCATCTACTTTTCCTAGGTTCCTTTTCAGACATCTTGGGATCGAGCCCAGTGTTCCTATAATTATGGGTACAATTTCCAGTGGCATAGTTCCTCTGTGGACGAGTCGGTTACTTGCGTCATTACCTATTTCAGGGTCCGGGTTCGATTCCCCCGCTCTGCCAATGCGGAATCAGAGGAATTTATTTCTGGTGATAGAAATTCATTTCTCGATGTGGTTCGGATCCCACAATAAGCTGTAAGTCCCGTTGCTAAGTAACCAGTTGGTTCTTAGCATCATCAGTGAAAGGCTATACAACTACCTAGAGGATATAAAAGTGTAGGGGCTCAAAAGACCAGCTCCTGATAGACAAAATGGTAATGAAGAACAGTAAGAGAAGGAAAACCAACCTAAGCATGGAATGGATTGACTACGAGACAGCCCTCGACATGATGCCACACACGTGGCTAATAGAATGCCTGAAAATATATGGGGCAGAGGAGAACACCATCAGTGCAACTGGAATAAAATACTTATAAGGTCTTGAATAAGACTAGCAAAGGCTAACATCAGGAGAGGGTTCTTCCAGGGCGACTGACTGTCCCCATTACTCTTTGTAGTAGCCATGAGTCCCATGACAAAAGTACTGCACACGATGGATGCTGGGTACCAACTCAAGAAAGAAAGCAACAGAATTAACCATCTGATGTTCATGGATGACATCTAGCTGTATGAGTATCAAGGAAATAGATACCCTAATCCAGACTGTAAGGATTGTAACTGGGGATATCAGGATGGAGTTTGGAACAGAAAAATGTGCCTTGGTGAACATGCAAAAAGGCAAAGTGACAAGGACTGAAAGGATAAAACTACCAGATGGGAATAGCATCGAACACATAGATGAGACAGGATACAAATACCTGGGAATGATAGAAGGAGAGGATATAAAACACCAAGAGATGAAGGACACGATCAAGTCAAAACTCAACAGCAGAAATTGATGAAAAAAAATCAACATATTAATTAATAAACATAAATAATGTAAGGAAACTATTAAAATACTTCGCTTGAGCGTTTGAGGTTCTAATTGCACTACATCCTCAGGGAGGTAGTTCCGCAGTCCAACGGTTTGAGGAGCAAAGGACTCCTGTAACTGAAAGGTTCTACAGTAAGGCACATTTGCTGCACATTGATGCTGTAGGTCTGTAAATCAGGCCATCTTTCGCGATTCTGGGCTTCTGAAAACTGAAATGTCGTAACAAATTATGTCAATCTGAATCTTCCATGAACTCGGGCAATATCAGACCTGGTAGAAAGGTTTCACGAGGGATTTTAAAGGCATGAGCCTTAACATCACGTAAGTGTTAACGATGCTGCACCATTTTACACAATGACGTCATGACATGAACTAAAGATAACTATGGTAATTTTTAGCATGGATAATCACACACCGAGTAAATGTAAATACAAAGATTGTAGGATCAGTACTGAATGGTTGCTTCTACACTTGATAACCGGGAACGCTAAGCTCTTGTCCTACAAAATAGGAATTAAGGCCTCACGGATACATTTCCGAAGTAAAAAAAAAAAAAAAAACATATTCTACATAAAATGGGGGTTTTCTATTTACCTATCTTTAAAACGGTCGTCACCCCAGTCCTTCTAACAGATGGACTGTCATACCAATGTATCCTTTAGACGTTTTACAAGCAATCTTAACAGCTACGCTCATATCTCCCCATATTTTAAAAGGACAACTAGCCAATCTCAGTAGGACAACTAGCCAATCTCAGTAATTGTGTTATAATTGTTGTTTCACCTTATCTTTCAACAATACTCACATTAATCTCTCTAATAAATAAGTGTCCTGCCACTTCCAAGTAGAGGGTATTATAATTCGGTATACAGATTTTTCGTCACAATTTTTAAAGATTCTTCCAGCACAAATAAGAGTTCGAAAATGATTCCACTAAGTTTAATTAGGTTCCATTTCCTGCCAGTCATTTATAATCAGGTATAATCCATTAGTCATCCCTCTAACCAGCTTCTAATCACCCATTCAAAGCATCCCAAACAATCTCACTCTCATAAATGCATAAGATTAATTTCCTGACTTTTAATCACCAATGGAACAATTCACCTTATCCTAATACATTTTCCTCAGTGCGCCAAACCCATAGCACTATTTGAATGAGTCAGTATAATGAACTGAATAAGTGTATACATAAACAAATTCTCTCTCTCTCTCTCTCTCTCTCTCTCTCTCTCTCTCTCTTTTTCTATATATATATATATATATATATATATATATATATATATATATAGTATATATATATGTATATATAGTTATATATATATATATATATATATATATATATATATTATATAAGCAAATAAACGTAAAATTAAGTTATACTGTCCACTATATAAAAAGCAGTTAAGAAATGGACATAAGCTCATTTTCACCTTAGAAAGGTATTGCAAAGAACCCTTTCTATCGTCAGTTACCACTAGAAACACAGTGAAGTTAATGAGTTTCTTACAGAAAGTTGCTAATTATATTACTAGCGCTGTCAACTTAGTCTTTTTCTGGTATTTTCGCAAAATTATCCAATCAAATATCAAGAAATGGAACACTTACTCAGGAAAATCAAAAGCAGATACAGTCTGTTAGGCATCACTCAATATTTCTACCAGGTGAAACTTCTCATAATGTTTTTCATGTTCCTGAAGCTATGACTAAATCCGCTGAGAGGTACTCGACTTACTCCCCGTACACACACTTGATGTCGCTTTAATATTAATTATATTCATCATCATCATCATCAATCTTCAACGTTCCCAACAACCTTTCTATCCATCACTGTCAATTTCTCGTACTGGAACCTCGTCCCTTGCTTTAAATTCAATATAACATCCTCCTGGCTCTGTCAATTTTGTATTCTGCCTCTAGTCTACTCTTCCGCATCGCCTCTTTAAGCAATTTCTTCCATAAAATATCTACAACCTTTCTTGAACTCTGATTTCTTACAATTTAAATCCACCCCTTCACTTTGTTCTCCATGATGAACACTCATGAAATGTCTCGAATTTCTGTCAAAGTTTTCAATGAAGCTACTCCTCCAACGTGCTAAAAGAAACATTTTCGACCATAGTTTGACTAATCCTTAATTATGCTGATAAAAACTGTTTCAAATTCATACTTTCAAATAAGAAGCAATAGTCCTGAGTTATTAAATTCTCACCAGCTAATTTCTCTCCAGTCCACTGCCTTATTCCTACTCTCAATATAGTTACGGTTTATTCCTAGCAATACGAGTTTTGCCAGCTCTATTACTGTTTTGTTATTCACAAATTTTTTAATAGACTTCACCAGTCCTTTCCCAGTGCTGAAACATTCATGGTTTTTCTCATTACTCTTCCACAGTACATACAATATTCACTTAGCTAGTTTTTTGTTTTGTTTTGTATAGTGTGTTTACGTTGCATGGAACCAGTATTTATTCAGCAACGGGACCAACGGCTTTACATGACTTCCGAACCACGTCGAGAGTGAACTTCTATCACCAGAAATACACATCTCTCACTCCTCAATGGAATGGCAGAGTATCGAACCTGCGACCACCGAGGTGGGACGCCAACACCATACCAACCACTGAGGTGCTTCGCTCACTTAGCTAGTGCACGGTTCTAAATCCTTATCTAGCGTGTTAATTACCACTATTTGCTTTTAATAAGCTAAAAATAACTGTTCCGGCTTTCTATTCTGCACTAACATTTTATCGGGTCTCTCTCTCTTTACCTTGAACTATCCAACTTTGCAAATCTTTCCCTTCCTTAAACATTTCATTAAAACCATCAGAATTCTAAGTATTCTTTTTTCGAGTTTTTCAAGATAATCACCTGTTAGCTCAATCATAACTTCGGGTTTTTTTTATTAATCTTCTTAAAAGGCTCAAAAACTACTCTACCCTCCTACCCGCTGGGGCTCTGTAATTTAATTTCATACTGCTTACTGTTTAGATGCCTTGTATCGCCCAATAGTAAGAACCTTCCTTCCTCAAGTTTTTTCCCTTCTCTTACTCTAATATATCGTGACTCTGTTTCTTTATTATTAATATCTAGTTGCTTAAGCCTCACTTCGCCTATCCTTTTTAAATTTTACAGTTTCTTTAATATCTATCCTATCACCTTTAATATCCTATCACCTTTAAGGTCTTGAATAAATAACGTCTTCGACACCAGCGCTGGAGACAGAACTGAAACATGTTGATAAACCAAAACAACCAAAGTTGCACTTCTGAGTTTAAAGAAATACATTTTGAACGGAAGAATCATCACCACTTATTGTTCAAAACAGTAAAGGCCATTATTATTCTACCCAAATGAGAATGGGAAGGTGAAGGCATGAGGTAGGGTAAATAGCCTTTTATAAGAAAACTTTCATGCAAACATATGCCCCAAAATAGACTATATACAAATCAAAGCACACCACCCACGTTCAACTTTAGTGTAATCATCCGCCTAAGATGAAGAAACTAATACTGAGCATCTGATATCTCGGTACCAAAAATTGTGACTAATAGTTTTTTAAGGCTCTCTCTCTCTCTCTCTCTCTCTCTCTCTCTCTCTCTCTCTCTCTCTCTCTCTCTCTCAAAGTATAACATAACGAAGACTGACATTATCAAAGACTGTCACTATTAACTTCAAGACGCACAACTGGCAAAATGGCATTTGAAACTTACATAAAGCCTCTGCAGTTGAAGAAGAGTCACACAACGTACCTGAATAAGAGAAAAGCATTAATAATAATACAATTCTCCTAGAGGCTGAAAATATAACAATGACAATAACAACTATTAAGTGGCAATAATGATGAACAATGCAATGTGTCTAAACCCTGCGCTGAAAATGGCATAGACATCAGATTATACACAAGATTAAATGGGCTACTGAAACGTTATACAACCCTGCAATGAAACTGATAATGTAAGCGAATCATATTTTGTGGTTCTAGGAAAAGACAAAAATGGCAATGTTTGTAAAACATAGATAGACTCGATAACCCATCAGGGCTAACCTGGGCCTTCCATGACTTTCAGAAAGTCAGCTGTCGTCCAGAAAAATAAATCAAGCCATTAAATAATCTAGGTCAGCTCTCGCATCATTAACGAGTCACTTCACGTCGATAGTTCATTCAAGGCTGAAGCAGCGGACGTTACTTCCGGTTCCGCTTCCTATAATTCTCCGCAGTCTCTTTCTCCTCCCTCCCTCCCTCCCTCCCCCGGGTTTCTGCAAATCTGCGCCCGTTTTCTTCTACTCGTTTTTCATACGATTCTTTATTCCCTCCTATTTATCGACAATTTCTTTCTTTTTGGAGAAGGGGGGCGGGTGTGGGGCATCTTTCCTGATTTTAAGTCTTTTTCCTTTCTAATTATACTCTTACCCATCCATACTCCTTCTCGAATACATCTTCCAAGAATCCTTACATTAACCAAGCAACCGTCCCTCCCACGTTTCAAATCTTCCCCTAACAATTCTTAACCATCTATGACGCATCTGTATATTCTTATTTTATTTATTTACAGACCAGAAGAAATTAAATAAAACCTTATAATCTTCATTACTACAGTGGGGAAAGGGAAATAACCAAAATGGCATCCCAACAAAAACTGGATCATTTCGCCTAAGACTTAAATTTCTTTACATTTTCATCAATCGTTTAACTTAAATCTAGGAGTGATAACCGGATTAGTCCTGCAACGAATATGCATAGACAATGTATAGAAAAAGTTTAATTAGTAACAATTTTCTCTCACTTAAGACCAGCTTGAATCTCTAAGGTTATCACCGAGATTTCATAATGAACGATTCATTTTTTCCGGAGATTTCCTTTTGAAACATTTCATTTCCATACATATAGGTGTTAATAAACTTCAAATTCACCATTTACCAAACGAAAAAAAAGCTAGTGCAGATATGACGACTACGGAGATGAATATTTAAAAAGTAGTAACGGCCATTGTCATTATACATTTATAATCTATTTAAAACTAAAATCCCATGAGGCACCCTTGTTAACAAATAAATTATTCTTACGGAGACAATAAATTGTATGTGATGACTGGTTGTACAGCTGACAGAAACGTAGAAGTTTCCATGCGAAAAAGGGTTCCTTCAATTCTGGGACAGCTTCCTTCAGCGTCTAACCATGAGAATTGTTGAATGACATGACCTGCTATTCAAACTAGAAAGTAAGACCTATTGACGCCGAGAGGCTAGTCAGGTGAGATAATTGGTATTCGTGGTACGAACGCACCTCTTCCACTAGCAGTCAAGATAGCTGTCTACATCAAAGAGGCACCATATTCTGATCAATAGCCGTGTCCAATTGCAGAGTCGGGGTAGGGGGTGCTCCAAATTTCTTAAAAGCATGAATGAGCTACCCTTTCAGTAATCAGGCAATGAGGAAGTCTATCAAGTGGCTCACAGAGTAAACTCAGTTTGCTACTGTACTACCCAATCTATGTTGACAGCAATGTCAACCGATTTAAGAAAGCGAACATTGCTAATTGACTGATCGAACCCCTGAGAATTTATGCGGGATATGAGTGTTCTCTGAGCTAAAATGCTCCAATCATATGGTCTCGCTTCATTCCCAAAATTTGGTAGAATTAGGAAAGCTCGACTCCGAAGTACTTTCAGTGATGTTTTGTCATCATCACTGCTTTGGGACAGGACAGTGCTTTTACCAAGTAACGCGACTTGGAGCAAAATCACCAGGGAGCAGCTGTCCTTGACCTCCTTTGGCTCCTAAGACATGCTGACTGTTGCTTATCTTTCTCCGCTTACCTGTATCCGACTGTTCATTCTCTGCCTTGATATGGACGTCTCCATGTGTTACTGTCCCTAAAAATGATAGATTCCCAGATCTCAGGGGCTGCTGCCAACCTCGAGATGTTTAGTGGCACTATGTCAAGACCTTTACTGAAACACGAAAAACTGGTAATGGTAAAACGTCAGTGGTACTTCACTCAAAAGAATTCTAATCACCTTAAATGTTCTCATGTCAACGAATTTCAATTACCTACAAAATCTAAAGAAACTTGTAACTGTAAATAGTTTTGCATTTAATTCCTTGATTATAAAACAACTTTTTCAGGCGTTCGATGTATCTTTGTAAGTTGAGGTGTAAAAGCTATGCTGCAGAAAAATTTGAGATAACTGCAAGAGAGGTAGCAGTTAGTGGTAGGGCACGGTAAAGGAAATAATGGCGTTGCAGTCTAAGGCTGTTACTTTGTTATCTAAAATTACTGTTAACCCCTGGTAAAATTTTATACGTTAGTCACTGCTCAGAGAGGGATGAGGAACATTCTTACTGCCTGAAACACTTGATATAATTGGAGCGGCATACAAATTGACAAACACTACAATTCACTATATTCTTTAATTATGGATTTTCAGATCTGAATTTCATGAATATACACAATTTAGTATTTGCATTTTGGTTTTATATTAAACAATTAGCAACAGGTTCTCAAACTTTGATAACCTAGGGGTTAAGTGCAGGTCTGCAAATGTTCGCAACTGAATAATAACATTCTATTATATGCATTTCCAAAAATAAAAAAAACATTTCGATGAGGTACCTATTGAAATTCTAATAGCTGTTTGAACAATTTCACTGTATTGCCATAGTAATACTTCAAATTATATTCCTTACAGTTTACAAAACAATATGTCCTAAGGAGCTCCACTTTGAGAGAATAAGAAACCAGCCATATATATATAAATATAAATATAATATAAATAATAAATATATATATATATGTATATATATATATATATATATATATATATATATTATTATATATTGCTACTTTCAAAATGCATGTTTCCCCTCTTTGAAATGTCTTGTAGATTGTGTAACATTTTTTCAGATTCCTAGATAGCTTAGAATAGGATGTTTTAAAATGTGTGTTCAGATTTCGCATTAACGTCTTGTAAAAGAATATATATATAACGTAAAAGAGAGAGATCCTTGTCTTTTCAAAGCTGCAAATGTTTAACTTTTATGTCAGCACTTTAAAATTAGAGTCTGCGAGATCCGTTTGCTTCCCTGCTCTGTCAGCGCGTTTGATAGCGAGCTCGTTGTCATCAAAAACATGTCAATCTTAATTATCGTTTACCCTCCGTTTCAATCGGTACGTATCTGTTGAGCAGTCTTGTCTTGTACGCGTATGCTTTAATCAAAGCCACGTGCATGTTGCACATTATGTGTGTAAGATTGCGTCAGATTTCAGAACTTTCGAGAAGCTTTCGTGCCTAGAACGTTTTGAGACATCTGCTCTGTCATTTCCATAAAGGAAGAGATATTCATTCGATCTTAAGACCTCGAGGCAGTTAGATCTCCCTCTCTCTCTCTCTCTCTCTCGCTCTCTCTCTCTCTCACTCGACATCGAGATTATTTTAACGTAACGTAAATTTGGTCACTCATAACTTGTGAGAATTGTATATTTGATATTTCTTAGAATTTATTTAGTTTATTTAATTTCTTTTGTGGAATCTGAACAAACATTTCGTAACGGCGCCTGGTTTTTTTGTGAAAGTGTAATATACAAGAGAAAGAAAGAAGTTGGTATACCAAAAAAGGTAAAGTGTGTTATATTTTTATTAGTTGCAACTAATAATGGATAGGGAGTGTGTTTAACTAATAACGGATAGGAATTGTGTTTAACTAATAATTGATAGGAACTGTTGTCTGTTACGAAGGTTTGGTAAAAACTGTTGGTTACAGTATTTTGAATGAAAAAGATTTACACTTTTACACATTGCTGATATTTTTTGTGTTTGTGTCTGTTCCATTGTTTGTGCACTTATTCATTTTCTTATTGAAGTGTGTCTTTTTATTTTATATTTTCATTTACATTCATCATTTAATTGACTTAGTTATTTTCATTGCTTTATCATTGCACATTTAATTAAATTTAACGCTTGTGAATTGATTTACATTTACTTAGAATTCTTTTCAAGTTTTATTGTTGTTTAGCACTTGTGAATTAATTTCAAATTTTCAGTTATTGCCTAACACTTTTGAATTTTGATTGAATTAATTTTTTTGAATTTTGTGATAAATTAATTTTGATTTAATTTTACTTAATTTGATTCAAGAATTAATTAAACTTTACTTTGTTTTCTAGTAACAGTAATTTTCCTGATATTGTGAATTTCACTTATAAGTTTGAATTTAATAATAAATTTTTGTATTTAAAATTTTTATAAGTGTTTTCTTTATCTTACACCAGTATAAATATATTTAATTATGATTATATTTATGTTAGGTAGAAGCATAGAGTGGTAATTGATTTGCTTTCCTTCAATTTTCTTGAAGTGACTTAGAACCAGGAAAGTACTTAGACTTCTGAAATCAGGGAAATACTTAGAGTTTTAAAGTTGTAGATGGAGTGATGCCCTTTGATTAATTTAATTACTTACAAGATTACCTCACACCTGTTTTGATGAACTTAGTCTGATTTTCTGCAATACTGGTAAGTGTTAAGGGATAGTGCACTGTTGCCTTTAGTGTATTCAGTCGTTTAAATGTGTTATGAGGGTTCAGGTGTCTGGCTTTTGTGAGGTAATAATTGATAAATGGTAACCAGATACTTGGCACTTCGTAACATTATTTAATGGTGCCCAGACCCGGGAAAGCAGATTTCATTATCACTCTAGAATATACTGGTGGTGTTAGGAATATATTTTGTTAGGAGAGTGACCATATAGTTTTGTTTTGCATTTATTGTATTGAATTGTAAATTGATAACTTAAAGAAAAGGTGGCTCAGTTCAATGTTCAGGAATTTTTAGCAGCTCCTTCCGTCCAAGTTTTGTCTGAAACCACTCTGTCTAGAGCACAGTGGAGCGCTTTAGCAGAAGCATGTGGTGGTTATGTGTCTACTAGTATGGTAAAGGCACAAATAAGATGTATTGCTATGGAATCATTGATAAACTCTGGTAGAATAACTGATGAAGATGAGTTAGAATTGGCTCAAGAGTTGTTGAATGTAGCACGTGCTGATCCCATAAATAAGCAAGCAGAAAGAAAGAGAAAAGTGATGCAGAGTTAGAGCTTAGACGCATTGAAGCAGAAGAGAATTTGATTAAGCTAAAAATGCTTGCTGAAAGAGAGAGAATGCAAGCTGAAAGAGAAAGAATAGACAGGGAAAAACAAGAAAGAAGAGAAAGAGAAGAAGAAAAAGCAGCAGAAGAGGAGAGAAAGTAAAAGAGAGGAAAGAGAAATCGCAAGACATGAAAGGGAAATGGAATTGATAAGAGCTAGATCCACATTACCTGTAACACCGTCTAACCCTAACCAAGGTAATCAAGACCCTGTATTTGATGTAGTGAGAGTACAGAAGTTAATCCCTAAGTTTACTGTGAAGAAGCTCCAGATGAGTTTTTTGATCACTTTGAGAAAGTGGCTTCAGGTATGGGATGGCCACAGGATAAATGGTCAGTTTTGCTACAAAGTGTCTTGATTGGTAAAGGGAGAAGAAGTGCTTATCTAGCCTTAACAGCTGATCAGTGTAAAGACTACAAGGTACTTAAACACAGTGTGCTACAAGTTTACCAGATGACCCCAGAGTACTACAATGAGAGATTCAGAAATTTAAGAAAAGATGAGAAGGGAACCTTCTTAGATTATGCTTACAAAGTGAGAAGGTGTTTCAAACATTGGGTAGAAGCTGCTAAAGTTAAAACTTTTGATGAGTTAGAAGAGTTACTTGTTCTTGAACAGTATCTTAAGGAATTCCTGAACATATAAGAGCCTATTTAAGAGAGAGAGAAGTGAAGAAACTTGACAAAGCCGCTACACTTAGTGAAGATTACAATATAATCAGTAGCAAACGTAATTACAATGTCAAGTACCAGAGTCAACAACGCCCAGGTTTTAAGTCTTATCCAAATAACAGGAACAAATTTAATGGGAAACCTTCAAGTGATACTACTAAGAGTACACAAGGTAATACAGCTCAGCAAATTAATGTGAAATCCTCATCGAGTTTTTCAAGACAGTTACAGAAACCTAATGTTGTCTGTTTCAAGTGTGGATAGAGTAGGCAAAAGAGTTAGGACACTACAGTCAAGAGTGTTACCGGAATCAACAGCAGTCAAAACCAGTTAGTCAAGTTGTGAAACAAACTACGAAGAGCAGTGTGGGAAAGAATCAGACTCCAGAGAAGAATGAAACTAAACAAGCTGAATGTTTAGCAACCAGTGGAAATGTTACCTCAAGCAGTGAGTGGTTAAGCAGTGTGGAGGCTTTTAAGCCATATATCTATGAGGGTATGCTGTCAACTCAAGAAGGAAGTATGCAGGTACCAGTCAAGATATTACGTGATACAGGGAGTAACCATAGTGTGGTAGTACGTGTTCTCACCCTCAGTTGGAGAAGAGTCTCACAGGAGATTCAGTTATTTTGAAGGGTATAGGAGGAGAGGAAGTAACTCCTATATGCCGCTTACACCTGTCATGTGAATTGGTGACAGGGAATGTTGATTTTGCTGTAAAGGACTCACTAGCTGTGGAAGGTATAACATGTTCTGTTGGGGAATGAAGTTGGTGGTGTGCCATTTATCCTTGTCCTGTAGTGACAGACAAACCATTGAGGATTAGTCCTACAGAAGAGTTGGAGAAGAATAACCCCCACCTGTTTCCTAGTTGTGTAACTACCAGAAGTATGAAGAGGACTACGACTGTAAGTGAAGAAACTGAGGATTTACACACTCAAGAAGGATCAAGTGAAGGATCTTTGTGCTTAGAAGAATTATTCCAGGGAAGTGAAGTTTCCCATAGTGCTGACCAAGAAGAGATTTCCCAAGAAGATGAAGAAGACGACGACGAAGAAGAAGAACCTGATGTTCCTGAAGAGACTCCGAGTAGTCAAAGTATTGCTGAAGACAGTAGTGAAACTACAGTAGCTGAGTTAGCAGATATTGAGAATTCAACCCTTGAAGTTGGTCAAGTGACAAGAGAGAAGCTGATGGACTTGCAAGAAAGAGGATGCATCGTTAACTCATTTGTTCTTCAGAGTTGTTGATCGAGAAGAGATGCAACAAACTCCTACCTGTTACTATCTGAAGGAAGGTTTGCTGATGAGGAAGTATAGACCTACAGATATACCAGGAGATGCTGTATGGGGCGAATATCATCAAATTTTGATTCCATATCCATTGAGAAAGCAAGTGATTGCAGTAGCTCATGAGTCTGGACATATGGGAATCAGGAAGACTGTGGAGAAGATCATGAAATATTTTTTCTGGCCTGGACTTCACAGAGATGTTAGCAGGTTCTGTCGTGAGTGTCATACCTGCCAGATAGCTGGAAAACCGAATGAAACCATCAAGAAAGCCCCCCTACAACCTATAGAAGTTAGAGGAGAACCCTTTAGCAAAGTGATTATGGACATGGTTGGACCACTGCCGAAAACAAAGAAAGGAAATGAGTATTTGTTGACATTAATGTGTCCTGTGACAAGGTATCCAGAAGCAATCCCTGTTAGAAACATATCTGCCAAGATAGTTGCTGAAAAACTTGTGGAGTTTTTCTCAAAGTTTGGAATACCAGAAATTGTACAAAGTGATAGAGGAACGAACTTTACTTCCAAGTTGTTCCAGGATGTGATGAATTTGTTAGGGGTGAAACAACAGTTATCAACCGCTTATCATCCAGAAACTCAAGGTGCCTTGGAAAGGTTCCACCAGACATTGAAAAGTATGCTGACAAAGTATTGTTCTGAGTCAGGAAGAGAATGGGATGTTGGTTTACCATTAATGTTGTTTGAAGTTAGGAATGCTTATCAAGAAAGTATGGGATGTTCACCTAATGAGATGATTTTTGGAAGAGAAGTGAGAGGACCGTTGAAGATTCTTGCAGAAAATTGGGAAGAAAATCAAGAGGAAAGCCAAGCAGAGTATGTGAAGAACTTAAGGAAGAGGTTGAAAGAGATTAGAAAATTCTCTTTAGAAAACTTGAAAATGAGTCAAGAGAAAATGAAAAGGAGGTTTGATGCTAAGACTAAGCTAAGAAGTTTTAGTATTGGTCAACAAGTGTTAGTGTTCTTACCTGTCAAGAGATTTCCCCTCACTAATAAATTTCAAGGTCCTTTCAAGATAATTCAGAAGTTAAGTGATAGAACTTATGTGATTGAAACACCAGAAAGAAGAAAAAGACAAAGGAAGATACACGTGAACCTCTTGAAACCTTATTTCTCAGAAACTAAAACTGAAACTGTGTCAGTAACCAGACAACTTTATCTACAGAAGACGATGATGGCTACGAATTGGGAGCTGCAAGCAAGATGAATAATTCTTCAATTTTGGAAAATTTGGAGGATAAACTGAAACATCTGAGTGTTGAACAAGGTGAAGACTTAAGTGACGTAATTAGAAGTTTTCCAGAAATTTTTTCAGATGTGCCTAGACGTACTGATCTGACCAAGCATGAAATCAAGATTCAAGAAGATGGAAAACCTTTCAAGCAAAGAGCCTATCGCTTATCACCGTATCATCAAGATGTTTTGAAGAAGGAAGTTGAGTATTTGCTGCAACATGGATTAGCAGAACCCAGTTCAAGTCACTTTAGTTCTCCATGTGTGTTAGTGAAGAAACCAGATGGTTCATTTAGGATGTGTACTGATTATAGGAAGCTGAATTCTATCAGTGTGGCTGATAATTATCCTTTGCCTCTTATAGATCAGTTACTTGATAATATTGGGCAAGCCAAGTTTGTTTCCAAGATAGACTTGTTGAAAGGATATTATCAAATTCCCTTAGATGAGAATGCGAAGCTGCTGTCAGCTTTTATTACTCCTTTTGGACTATATCAGTATACTGTTCTGCCGTTTGGTCTGATGAATGCACCCGCAACATTTCAACGAGTGATGGATCAACTGTTAGGATCAATAGAAGGAGTAGGTGTATACCTAGATGACATCGTGATTTACTCTACAACGTGGGAAGAACATCTGAAGATTCTGAAGAAAGTTTTCAAGAAACTACAAGAAGCAGGATTAACAATCAACTTAGAGAAGAGTGAGTTTGGAAAGGCAACTGTACAGTATCTTGGGTTTGAAGTTGGGAAAGGCCTTCTTGCTCCAGTAAATGCTAATGTAGAAGGTATCCGTAAGGCTACCCCACCTACTACCAGGAAACAGCTACAGAGATTTTTGGGGATGGCTGGTTTCTATCGTCGTTTTTGCCCAAATTTCTCAGCTGTAGTAGCTCCCTTGACAGACTTGACTAGTCCCAAAGCTAAGTTTATTTGGACTCCAGAGTGTCAAGAATCCTTTGAGAAGGTAAAAGCCATTTTAACTTCAAGACCAGTACTTCAAGCTCCAGACTTCGACAAGAAATTTGTGATACAAGTTGATGCGTCAGACTGTGGTGTTAGAGCTGTTCTACTTCAAGAAGATGAAAATAATATCTACCATCCTGTGTGCTTCATGTCTACAAAATTGAAAAAAACATCAGAAAGTATATTCGACAATCGAGAAGGAAACTTTAGCCTTAATCACTGCATTGAAAAAATTTGAAGTGTATGTGAATAGACCTAGGAATGAAGAAATATTAGTGTTTTCTGATCACAATCCACTGTCATTTATCCAGAAAATGAAAAATCACAATCAAAGACTGACCAGGTGGTCTTTGTGCCTGCAACAGTATAACTTAAGAGTGCAGCACATTAGTGGCAAAAACAATGTAGTTGCTGATTATTTATCTCGTTGCGAATCGTTGGATTCAACACCGTGATAAAAAATCTTCTGGGGGGAGGTATATTATATATTGCTACTTTCAAAATGCATGTTTCCCCTCTTTGAAATGTCTTGTAGATTGTGTAACATTTTTTCAGATTCCTAGATAGCTTAGAATAGGATGTTTTAAAATGTGTGTTCAGATTTCGCATTAACGTCTTGTAAAAGAATATATATGTAACGTAAAGAGAGAGATCCTTGTCTTTTCAAAGCTGCAAATGTTTAACTTTTATGTCAGCACTTTAAAATTAGAGTCTGCGAGATCCGTTTGCTTCCCTGCTCTGTCAGCGCGTTTGATAGCGAGCTCGTTGTCATCAAAAACATGTCAATCTTAATTATCGTTTACCCTCCGTTTCAATCGGGTACGTATCTGTTGAGCAGTCTTGTCTTGTACGCGTATGCTTTAATCAAAGCCACGTGCATGTTGCACATTATGTGTGTAAGATTGCGTCAGATTTCAGAACTTTCGAGAAGCTTTCGTGCCTAGAACGTTTTGAGACATCTGCTCTGTCATTTCCATAAAGGAAGAGATATTCATTCGATCTTAAGACCTCGAGGCAGTTAGATCTCCCTCTCTCTCTCTCTCTCTCTCTCTCGCTCTCTCTCTCTCTCACTCGACATCGAGATTATTTTAACGTAACGTAAATTTGGTCACTCATAACTTGTGAGAATTGTATATTTGATATTTCTTAGAATTTATTTAGTTTATTTAATTTCTTTTGTGGAATCTGAACAAACATTTCGTAACGGCGCCTGGTTTTTTTGTGAAAGTGTAATATACAAGAGAAAGAAAGAAGTTGGTATACCAAAAATGGTAAAGTGTGTTATATTTTTATTAGTTGCAACTAATAATGGATAGGGAGTGTGTTTAACTAATAACGGATAGGAATTGTGTTTAACTAATAATTGATAGGAACTGTTGTCTGTTACGAAGGTTTGGTAAAAACTGTTGGTTACAGTATTTTGAATGAAAAAGATTTACACTTTTACACATTGCTGATATTTTTTGTGTTTGTGTCTGTTCCATTGTTTGTGCACTTATTCATTTTCTTATTGAAGTGTGTCTTTTTGTTTTATATTTTCATTTACATTCATCATTTAATTGACTTAGTTATTTTCATTGCTTTATCATTGCACATTTAATTAAATTTAACGCTTGTGAATTGATTTACATTTACTTAGAATTCTTTTCAAGTTTTATTGTTGTTTAGCACTTGTGAATTAATTTCAAATTTTCAGTTATTGCCTAACACTTTTGAATTTTGATTGAATTAATTTTTTTGAATTTTGTGATAAATTAATTTTGATTTAATTTTACTTAATTTGATTCAAGAATTAATTAAACTTTACTTTGTTTTCTAGTAACAGTAATTTTCCCTGATATTGTGAATTTCACTTATAAGTTTGAATTTAATAATAAATTTTTGTATTTAACATTTTTATAAGTGTTTTCTTTATCTTACACCAGTATAAATATATTTAATTATGATTATATTTATGTTAGGTAGAAGCATAGAGTGGTAATTGATTTGCTTTCCTTCAATTTTCTTGAAGTGACTTAGAACCAGGAAAGTACTCAGACTTCTGAAATCAGGGAAATACTTAGAGTTTTAAAGTTGTAGATGGAGTGATGCCCTTTGATTAATTTAATTACTTACAAGATTACCTCACACCTGTTTTGATGAACTTAGTCTGATTTTCTGCAATACTGGTAAGTGTTAAGGGATCACTGTTGCCTTTAGTGTATTCAGTAGTTTAAATGTGTTATGAGGGTTCAGGTGTCTGGCTTTTGTGAGGTAATAATTGATAAATGGTAACCAGATACTTGGCACTTCGTAACAATATATATATATATGTATAAATATATATATATATTTATATATTTTTGAATCAACAGTAGAAAGGTGAGTGAAAAACTGGGGACTTGGAACACGTACTTTCGTGATATATTCTACATTTTCAAGTTCACACTGAATATGATAGAAGTTGACAGACCTTTATATACAAAACCAGAAAGAGGGCGGTGGCGGAGTTACAGTATGTTAATCTGGGCGGCGTGTTCTTCAAGCAAAAGAAACAACGAAAGAGGATCAAGGGACAATCCAGGATGGAGATTTAAATTCCTTGTTAATGTGGCTTCAATAAAAATGGATTCCAATAGATTCCTTTTGCGGTGATCTTTGACCCTGCAGATTATTGAGGAATTATCCCAGTTAATAGCATGGCCTGTCTTAAGCCAATGATCCGCAATGCCATTATTTGTTAATCCTCTTGATATGGCATATTTGTGCTGGGTGCTCACCTTTGGATCTTTCGATGTTTGCCCTATATAAATTTCATTTCATTCTTGACAAGAAATACTGTATACGATTTTGTTTGAATTTGACGGGCTATTTTAATTAGTTTCTTTCTCAAAATATTATGATATTTACATACTATGTTAATATCAACAGTTTAAATAAACTTCAGTTTCAAAGAATGATCCCAATAACTGTATTGCCTTTGTATAATCAAAGGTAGATTCACGCCGGTGAGGGCCCATGATCTGTCAGCTCACAGTGAGGACCAGCTCAAGTGAAGAAAGAGGTGAATATAAAAATAACACCAAAGAAGAACTGTTTCGGGTTCCGATTTTTCCCAGATCGAGAGACAACAGTTCCATAAGGTTACAACTACCATAAATTCAGCCGGTAAAATTGACGCAAAAATGGAATCATTTTTCTTTTATTAAAAAGTTTATAAAAACTTGGATTATTCGTGAAAATTGAACTAAAGAACAACGATCACTGTAGTGAGCTATCCGTAGATATACCGTCCTAGTCCAAATCATTATTATTATTATAAAGAAAAGATCCTAGTCCAAATCAACCTTATTTAAATCAAAACGTCCTGGTCCAAAACAATTTCTTATTTAAATCCAAATCAATCTTATTAAAACCACAATCTCATAATCCAAAGCAATCTTATTAAAACCAAAATACGTCATGGTGTAAATCAATCTCATTACAACCAAAAGTATACAAAAACTCACAGGGAAAAAAAAAGCAACATTTGTAAAATCAGAGGTCACCATGTCATTCCCACGGCAAGTTAGTATAGCTGAGTAAATTTATACTTATCAATAGCTGTTACACATGGCATGCTAATGGTGAAAATCAAGCACAGTGTTAAAAAAAATATATTCAAAATTTGTTGGTTATGAACCATGAAAACTCAATGTGTTTTAAAGAAATAGAAACTCTGTCAGCAATGACTTATAAAAACCATATAATGGTCCCAAAAACACGAAAGCATACAGTTATTTTAATATGAACATCAGCAGAATTGTACATTTATCCCAATTAAGCTAATTCCTTGGCTACTGCAGTCATAAACAGTTAAAAGTCTACACAAACACACAATGTACACAAATTTCGTGTCCATGGAACTACATGTATAACACTTCATTCTCACCTTCTTCCACAATGAACAAATATACAGAAAAGAGAATAAAAATGGCATGTCCATGTAAATTACGATAGGAGAAGAATAAAGACATCAGAAATACGTAAAAGTTAAGAATAAAGACATCAGGAATACGTAAAGGTTTAGAATAAAGACATCAGGAATATGTAAAAGTTAAGAATAAAGACATCAGGAATACGTAAAGATTTAGAACAAAGACATCAGAAATACGTAAAAGATAAGAATAAAGACATCAGGAATACGTAAAGGTTTAGAATAAAGACATCAGAAATACGTAAAAGATAAGAATAAAGACATCAGAAATACGTAAAAGATAAGAATAAAGACATCACAAATACGTAAAAGATAAGAATAAAGACATCAGGAATACGTAAAGGTTTAGAATAAAGACATCAGGAATACGTAAAAGTTAAGAATAAAGACATCAGAAATACATAAACCTTAATGGGAAAACGGTAAGAACGGGCAAAATAATGACGTTGATCCCTTCCTTTCTACCTCTATAATCTGACAGCTCTCATCTCCCAGAGTCATTATCTTTTCTCGGGTTCTTTTTTCCTTTCTATCGCAATATCACTCAGCGTCTGCGAGGTATATGAATCTAGGTTCCCTTACCCAGTTTAGAACCAAGCCACATTCGGGTGCTTTTTATTCCTTATAATAATAATAATAATAATAATAATAATAATAATAATAATAATAATAATAATAATAATAATAATAATAATAATAATTTAAATGTCGGTTACTTTTGAGAAATATTTGTAGTCGGAATGTGACTCCGTCTAATCATAGGTTAAAATATTCATTTAAAAATATACCCTACACAGGCAAAACCAATGGAGTAATGCCAAATATACAAAATCTGCCAATACCAGAGAGAGAGAGAGAGAGAGAGAGAGAGAGAGAGAGAGAGAGAGAGATTCGCACTTTTTCGTGTGGAAACTCCAGGCGCAAGCATTAACATTCCAAGGCGACTTTTCTAAGCACTGAAACATTGAATGTTTCTGAATCGCGTCGAACCTGCATCTTCCATCAGTCACACTGGATATTTAGGCCCCATCTTTATATTACACCTTTGTCATTCCATCAGACCAGCACATTTTGGTATTCCTCTCGCCTCTGTTGGCTGCTCAGAGTCCAGCGGTGTACAACGGGCTTCTTATCCCGATCAGCACCTTGCACCACTTTGGGCAAAGGCCCGAGGTGGCTCAGAGCCGGCTTCGTTTAAAGCATCCAACCAACCGAGTATTTCTCTCCTCCTTCCCAAGAGCTTAGCTGTTCCCTTTTCACAGGCCGAGCCACCAAACCGGCTCAAAATTTCTCTTATCCAGGCTTTCAATTACTATTCGTGATAAGTTAACTACTACATCGCTCTTACACACCGTACCATACAGGACAAAATCAATCTTATTTTCGTTTTCCTCTACATCATTATTTTTCCTTCAAATTTCAAAGAATTATTAATATAATATATACGCATGCCACTCTAATACGCTAACATACTTACTACACACACACACACACACACATATACACATATGTGTAAGTGTATGTCAAGTGTATTAGAGAAGCTCGTGTATATTAATAATTCTTTGGAATTTGAGGGAAAAAGAATGGTGTAGAGGTACACGAATGTAAGATATATCGTTTCCTGTGTGCTAATATGACGCACAGTTATGTAATAGTTAACTTATCATAAATAATTGAAAACCTGGATATATATATATTATATATATATTATATATATATATATTATATATTATATCTTATATATATCTATCTTATATATATATATACTATATATATATATATATATATCTATCTCTATATATCTCTCTCTCTCTATATATATATATATATATATCTATATCTCTCTCTCTCTATATATATATATAATATATATATGGATATTATATATAGATAGATATATATATATAGTATATATGTATATATATATATATATATATATATATATATATATAGATATATATATATATATATATATATATATATATAGTATATATATAATATATAGATATATATATATATATATATATATATATATATATATATATATATATACAAATAAATGTGTATACACATATCAAATCAGTTTTATGTGTAATACAACGATATTACAGCTGATGTGGTAAATGCAATTGTAACTTGCTACAAGTTTTAAAGTTCTAAGCTACTTGATGTACTTAAAAACAAAATTCTCACATTTAATTGTCATATACTACATACTTTTCGTATGTTTAATTATGCACGCACACACTTGATATTTTGCTCCACTACATACAGTGCTACTGATGTTTTACTCTTACATGACACTGGTCATTTACTATTGGTCAATAGAGCGCAATCAAAACTCTAGTCAGAGAGAGAGAGAGAGAGAGAGAGAGAGAGAGAGAGAGAGAGAGCGAGAGAGAGAGAGGAGAGAGAGAGAGAGAGAGAATTTCACTGCAAACACTTTATTAAAAGAATAACTACACATTTTCACCTGTGGAAAAAGAAGGAACAAAATTACTGCGGCAAGCGTTAGCGGAGACATCCCTCAAACAGTATTTCGTATAAATATATGACACCAACCCTAAAGATTATGCGAGTTTAATTTTTGTTTATATTCTTTCCTGTTTAAAAAATGTGACTCGAAAGCATCAATTAGAACCCAAAGCTGCATCAAAATGAGTGAAATATTGGGTAATATCTGTAAACTGTAACTTATCATTATAACTATACTTGACAAATGATATTTATACCTACAAAATTTACAAACAAAGCGAAACAGCACACAAACACTGGGCTTTTATTTGCATGGAAAGATTTTCATCGGAACAAACGAACTTCTTTCTCTGTCTCTCTCATCAAGACAAACGAAGATAGTTTAATCAGGACAAACAATGCCGGAGAAAATTCCGATTTTTTTCTCATATTTTTTTGTTCTCTCTCTCTCTTAAAGCAGATCGGTGCCGACGGGGACCTCTGACAATGATTTTCCCAAGGCCCTCTAAACCCCCTAACTGGCAACACGCACAAAAAAGGCGCTGTGACGCAAGCATGACGTCAGAAGGGGAAGGGTGGGAAACGGAATCAGGGCATTGGGGAGCGACAGAGGGTAGTCGGCGAGGGAGGGGAACTGAAACACCGGAACCAAAGGGGAAACCGGGCGGATTGGAAGGCGGGGCCTCCTCGCCCCTGGAAAGTAAGGGAAAGTGGCTGGCTGCAGAGCACCCACACCCCTACACACCACACACACACACACACACATACACACACGCACACAGATGCTTCTCTTAATTAGGGATGGCTCAAGTGAAGAACAAGACATCAGTCACGTTTATGATATAATTGCAGACTCTCAAATAAGTCTTTCCGTACACTATGAAAGTCGACATTCCAAACGTCAGCCGTTCCATTTACACACTCATCTCTCTCTCTCTCTCTCTCTCTCTCTCTCTCTCTCTTGTATGTGTGTATATATATATACATATACATTTATATATATATATATATATATATATATATATATATATATATATAACAGCAAGAGGAGAGAGAATATTCACAACTCGCCAAATATTAATAACTGACCAGTGTAGAAACAGTAACCCATTTGAACATAACGGCAGACAATTTCCAGTGATATGAATACTGTGTTTGACGTTAGCTCAATGGAGTAATGGGAGTGGCGTCACAACCCATTTTGCCCTGGATCCTCTTCTATTCGTTACATTTGCTCTCAGCATGATTGCTATTAATATGTATCAAATTATATTCCTGGTCACAATACCACATCTTTTAAATTTTCCAACATTATAATGTATACTGACTGCATAATAATGGAATATAAAAACATTCACAACCCCACCCCCACTCATATATACACACACATACACATACATACAAACATACTACACAAACACATATATATTATATATATATTAATTATATAAATATATATATAAAATTATATCGTTAGATTAATTTTATTTATAACAAAATAATATATATCATAATAAAATATATATAATATTATAAGATATATAGATATATATATATATTATTATTAATGTATATACTAAACGCTCCTTAATTCATATCAGGATGAGGGGAATTACACTTTGAACCTGCAGGAGCGCAGACCTGGAAAATACTTTGGTCATTATTGAAAATCCTGTAATTTGACCTTTAAGGTGGCCTATGACCTTTATAACTTAGGTCAAAATCATTACTGTTCGGTTACTGTTGCCTATATGGACTGTATTTCTATTGCGGCACAGCGAATAAGTCGTGACTGTATGTGTGTGTGCAAATGACAAGAATAATTTACCGTGTTATCAGTGATAATAGAGAGAGAGAGAGAGAGGAGGAGGGAGAGATGAGGTAGAGAGAGACGAGAGAGAGAGAAGCTGCGCCCGGTAAAATCAAGCTTTCCTTGATACTTAAATAAAATCTCTCTCTCTCTCTCTCTATATATATACATATAATATATATATATATATATATATATATATATATATATATATATATATATATATATATATATATATATAGATATAAGAGAGAGAGAGAGATAGAGAGAACACTTGTAGATGAGCCTCATGACTGTGATGCATCCAGTGAAAATTGACTCCCTTTATGAGATGAATCCGTAAAAGTAAAAGGGCCATATTATTATGCAATCCAATGACTGCACAATTTCAGGAATGGCTGACTGCGACAAATTTCTGGCCATGAGAACTTTTGAGACACATTTAGTCAAAAGAAGACGCTACATATAAGCGTCCTAGAGTTCGTCATGGTCACATCTGGTTGGCTGGTTTAGACTGCGCCGTCCTTACGCCAGCAAACGCCTTAAGATTTGTAAGGTGTGGACCCCGAGCATGACCAACCAATAGAGATGAGAAATGGAAAACTGAATTTAGGGCCAAGCGCTGGGACCTTTGAGGCCATTTAGCGCGGAAACGGAAAAAAAGGTTTGAAAGGTGTAACAGGAGGAAAACCTCGCAGTTGCGCTATGAAACATTTGTTAGGAGTGGGTGGACAGCAAGACAGAAGAGAGAATGTAAAAGGAGGAACAGTAAAAGTAATGAAAGGGGCTGCAGCTGGGGGCAGAAGGAACGCTGCAAAGAACCTTTAGTAATGGCGGTGCACTATGGGACTAAAGAGATGTGCGGAATTTCTCATACTTCATAGTTTACGTGTAGTAGCGTATAACTCAACAGAATTAAACCCCTTGAGCGTATAAGACCTTATGAGTTTTAGAATAGAAAATAATTGTAAAGGTTAGAATGGTCAAAGACTTCCAATGATTATCTTATAAAGGTCTAACCTTCCACTGAATTCCTATCAAATATACCGTCTTCCCAATTTTCATCGCGAAAAAGTAACTACCATGATACGGAAAACCGGGTGCATATTCAACTTAACAAATAGGGAAAACATATACTCTTCATTTCAGTGAGTATGTGAGTATGCAAGTTACGAGGCTCTTTTCCACTGCCTCTCCATCAGAACGACCACCTTTCAAATTTTCCCCTTCACAAACCGGACTCGCATCGCAATCACCACGGAATGAAAGTCTTCTTTCAACTTCACGAATGCATCTACACAGTATACTCTAGAGTTCGGGGAACCCAGGAAATATATAATCAAAATGCACAAAAAACGCACGAGATGCAAAACAGGAAAATGGGAATGCGATCTTATGTGAAAAAAATGGGAATGCGATCTTATGTGGAAAAAATGGGAATGCGATATTATGTGAAAAAAATGGGAATGCGATCTTATGTGGAAAAAAAAAAGAACGGGTCAAAAGCCAAAAGAAATGAATCTTCTTCAACCAACACGAAATTTAGCGAGAGATCTGCTTCCAAGCACGGCAAATGTAGACATCCTGATCAGCACAATCCTGCCCTCCTCCTGATTTTGCTAAATCGGAATTAAGGTGATGTTCAGGGCGATGTTTTTTCCTTGCATGTGCGTATGCTCTGGATTAAAAACTAAGTTCTATATATTTCGAGTTTAACCATCTATATCTACAAAATTAGAAAACATATGAAAATCCTCTTTATTGTTATGACCGTTATGTAAAACAATATACTGAGTATGGCGGTTACACGGGTAGGAACTGTAGACTTATTTCAGTACATTATACCAATTCTTTTAAAAATGAAAAACTTGTTCTAGTTGTTGATCTTGTTACAGACACGATTTGAGACCAAAGTATTCACCTACAGGGTAAGACCTTTAACGGTAATATTCTTTATTGCTGAATAACCTAATAAATGCGCAGGATAATTAATATTACACTCAATAAATACCGCTTCCATTATAGAGCATGGTTATGGTCTGAAGCACAAAAAGTAACATTTCTGAAGAAATATAGAATTAAAAGACCCGTCAGTAATGTTTCTTAAGTCGTGGTTAATTACGAAATAATATCAAGATACGCGCTGGTAAGAAAGAAGCTAATCAGACAACTTCACGTAAATCTCAAGTTTTATGCGCAGTCAGCCCTACAAAAATATAAGTCAGATTGCCGGAGACCTTTTGATTTCTTCCTATTTATAAGTCATCGTCAGGTGGACAAAAAAGTGAATTACAGGTCAGAGAAATTAATGTCGATTAAATCAAAGACCTTGACTCTTTTTAACGAAGCTGACTTTCAAGGTCATTGGCACTTTCATGTAACGTGTATCAGGTGCTACTGTTTTTCGTGATGATGGTAACTGCATCATTAAAATCTTATCGTGTTATTATATGTATTGATATATTGCCACTCACTTTAACTAAAGAGCTGTATATGTTACAGTAAGACCGTGAAAGCAGGGTTTCGTCACGACATCCCTGAAATATTCTGCGAATTCGCGAAATCACCAATTCACTTGGGGATATTATCCCCGAAGGGATAGCACTAAACATGGCGAAACAGCGATCAACACTGTTCCGCCCTGTTTTGTACTCTCCCTTCTGGGATCAACTGCCCTTAAGCGAATTGGTGATTTCCCGAATTCGCAGAATATTTCAGGAAATTCGTGACAAAATCCCTGCTTTCAGAATCTTATTGTAACTTATATATCAGAAAAACGTTCCTTCACATTTTTAGACAAAACTGATGCAATATAATTAACATATCACACTCATCCACCCATTTAATTTCAAGACATAAAAACTTTTGCGGGCATCGTGTACATGTAGCAACTCGATCCGGGAAAACAAAAACATGGCAAACTTTCCATGAGATCAATGTCTTTGTTTGTTAAGAAACACTTGTAACTAAAGGAAGCCTTTTGGGAGTGAAGTCCGCTTCGTTTCTGAAGATTAATTATACGGCAGGAATAAGAGCAAAGAACAGGAGCCAGTTCGTCTACAAATACATTAATGATTAATGAAATAATATGAGCCAGACTAAGTTGCTCTGCAGTTCTTCAAATATGCAAGATTCATGCAAACTACAGCAGAAAACACTGGGAAGCGCTTAAGAATAGTGATGAGTACGGTAAGGGACTTAAAAACATTAAAATCAATGACAAAAAAAAAAAAAACCCTGTGGAATAGAAATTCAAGGGGGTGGAACACTTGCCATAAGAGCAAGAAAATTTGCTTCACGGAAACAGAGAGCTTTTTTACTACAGTTTTAAGATTATACGGACAAATTATCGACTTTTATTTCCTTTATTTTCTGTAAAATACGTGAAACATATTAATACACACACAAACACACACACACACACACACACCACACACACACACATATATATATATATATATATATATATATATATATATATATATAATCACAGATGCATATGTGTGTGTGTTCCAGCATACCTCTGAAATGTATTGAGCAATTTCAACCAAACTTGGTTTACGTATGACTTACTATCTGTGTTGGGGTAAGACAGGTCTGGTTCTGCCTTACTTAGACAAATAGTAACTAAATAAACTCTACGGGTTTTCATACTTCATTTCAGTATACATATGATTTAATAACTGGAAACGAATACTTTAGGGTAAGACCTCACTGGCACCAAAAGGGTGGGGGTGGGAAGGGGGTGACATGTAAAAATAACTGAAAACGACAGATATTAGTGTTTAATCCATAGTTTTTGAAGTCGCTGAGGTGAATAGTGACACACCCAATGCCCTGTAAGTCCAAGTTTAGCCCTAGTAAGAATGGGTGTGAGAAGGGGTGAATTATAAAATGTCAAAATATTGGGCAATGTAACTGAAGCAACCATTTTAACAGGAGAGGGAGAGAGTGAAAGGGAGAGGAAGGGTTACAAAGATTAGGATGTCTCAAAAACTTATTAGCCCATTCAAGGAGACATCATGTGCTCACCTATCTCTTGGAGCAGGTTTTACTGTTCATTCACAGTGTCCTAATGATTTTGTCTAGCTTTCTTTTAAACTCTTCCACACTGTTGCTGGTTAAAACTTCTGGTGGCAGTTTATTCCATGTGTCACATATCTTGTATGTAAAGTTCCCACAATGGGATGTGTTGTATCTCTTCAGTTCTAGTTTCCATCCATTATTTCTTGTCTTGTTTTTGTTTAACGTAAATAGGTTACTGTCTACTTTTGTTACGCCTTTCAGTATTTTGTAAGTTTCTATTACTTGTCCTCGCACGTCGTCTTCAGGCTCTCTAGTCGTCTTTGGTAGGCTATTTGCCTGATGGATGGAATTAACATTGTGGCCCTTGCTTGTACTCCTTCTAATCTATTTATGTCTTTTCTTAGTGTTGGTGACCAAAACTGTAGTGCATATTCAAGATGAGGTCTAACTATTGATGTGTAGAGCTGCAGCACCGTTTCCCCGTTTCTGTATTTGAAATGCCTCTATGTATCCCACTAGTTTCTGTCCCTTCTTTTCAACGTTTATGCACTGCTTTGTGGATTTTAAGTCCTTAGCAATAATGACTCCAAGGTTAGAGAGAGAGAGAGAGAGAGAGAGAAGGAAGAGAGAGAGACGAGAGAGAGAGATAGAAAGATTGAGAGAGAGAGAGAGAGAGAGAGATTTACGTATATGTATATATATATATATATATATATATATATATATATATATATACACACACAAACAAAATGGGAACCACAGTAATAATCTTATTAATAAAAATGAAATGTATTTGTGAAAATATATATACAAGCTTAAAGCTCTAGTCCGTCCTTCTGTAGACGTGTATTTAGACCATTACATTTCGTCTTTATAATCAAGATTACCACTGTAGATCCTACTGCAGATAACTGAGAAGCAAGACACTGCTTTTTTATGTCATTTATTTATTTATGTATATATACGTATGTATGTATGTTTGTACACACACACACACACACACACACACACACACACACACATATATATATATATATATATATATATATATATATATATATTATATATGTGTGTGCGTGTGTATGTGTGCGTGTATGCGTATGTTTGTGTGTGTGTGTGTGTGTTTAGATACAGTCCTGCCAAGGAAATGGCAATGTCTAAGAAGGCTGCTTCACCATGTGCCAGGGCGGAGAAACATGTAGTGAAGGTCTGGATCCTTTAGGATGGAAATGGTAGAGACGCTTCTTCATTTGAGGGTCATTTGTGTTTTTAATGAGTTAATCCGTAATAGACTTATTACTGGAGATGATCTGTAAGTCATGAAATAAATCGTGAACTGGCCAGAACTGCGGTTACGTCGCACATTCCCGAGCAGAGTATAATATTTTTAAAGTTTTGAAATCTGAATGCAAATTAAGATAAAGATTAGAAAAGTATATTGTTGGATGCTTTGGCGATGCGTAGAATAAAATTGTTGGTCAAGGCTTACAGAAATTTGAATTAGCTTCACAAGATAGCCTATTAGTTCCTTACACAGCACGTGAGTTGAGCGGCGCTATATCTAAAGCAATTAAGGACTACATACAACGGGTATACAATTCACCCTTTACAGCCAGTTCCCTCTCAATATAACCTAATCGGCTTCTTTTGAAACAAGTAACGCCCATTAAAGTAAAGCAGAAGCAACGCAGGCATGAAACAAAGGACTGACAGCCATGCTGCAGCTGGTAAGATGATGTTTCACTGAAAAGAAAATATGAAAACTGCATAAACGTACTGCTTAATATGCTTTGCATTATAATTAGCGCTCTTATACACGAACAGCAACTGTCATTTCCATCTTGGTAATTACCTTGCATATGACCCAGTTTTAAAAAAAATTTAAGATATATAAGCATAACTACACGTACACTAAATACCCATATGCATTCCTGAACATAAAAATTTTCGAAAATACAAAGTAGAACACGAAAGAATTGTACAGAACGACGAACCCGAGATCAAACATCAAAAGTCCCATAATATACAAAAACAAGGAAATATACTGCAACATCAAATATGCATATGCAAACTGCACCGAATTGAGAATGATAGGCTAAGTATAACTCAAGCCAATCGTGACAACATGACATTGCAAGCGCTCAAAGTGAATAAACTTACCAAGCCAGTAAATACTAGCTTCATCAATACTTCAAAGACGAATGGAACTGAGTGATAAATAACAAGTGAAATGCCTCATAACACGGAAACAGAACGTTTTCACTGATGAAGTCATCAATATTGCAAAGTATAACAATTGTGACGAAGACGTAATATTGTAGATCAAACGGGAAATGCGAATGGAACCAATATTCCTTATTTCCTCGATGTCCCTCCACTAATATTTTATCTGCCTCGGCTAGTTTCAGCACTTCATGCGATGAACCCATGAATAGTCACAGCAGCAAGAATTTATTATGGACAGCTCTATATTTTTCATGGTCTATCCCCCTTGATGGTTAACTGTAAGTTAATCATTTTGAGCAGGCGAATAACTAATAACAAGGATACCTGTGAAAAATATATAAGCAAATAAGATCAATAACAACTCAAAAGGCCTATTAATCCTCGAAAACTTCAAAGAGAAATATCCAGTCCTCCATTTCTGTAAGATGATCACTTATAAATTTGTAATGGTTGTTACTTAAACTGAGTAAGGTCTCACATCAATTATAGTTTGAAAAGACAAAAATATTATATAAAATAAATAAAAAATGAAAATAAAAATAGCCAAAGCAATTAAATGGAAATATAAAATAACGGATTTAGTATAGTTAATGATTACACGCACGCAATGATTATAAACCAAGAAATTAAAAATTAATCGTAATAGAGGAAAAAAAACTAATTATAAGGCATTTGCTGAATCTCGTGAAAAGATGTTCGGCGGACTATCTGATACACAGGCCGAAAATAAGTAGTACGAACGTTGAAAAAAAAAGGAATACACGAATAAGAACAGCAGATCCTGAAACTCCAGCTGCATTGGGCACCAATGAATTTACCTTCTGATTTAATTTGAATACCACTCACTTCAACAATGACGGGGGACGAGGGGGGTGTAGAGGAGGAGGAGAAGGGCCTTCCAGGAAGTTATTTAATCTGGCCAGAACAACTTTAAATCTGTAAAATCCTATCAACATCTCCAGAGTACAGACCTGCAGTTGCTTAAAATATCTTACCTCTAATCTTGATATTAATCTCTGGTACAGTCATTCAGTTAACCCACCGTCTTGCTGTATAAGATATTTCATAATTCTAACCATCTTTAATACTCTGATCTTCTCAGAATATACCATCCTCTAAGTAGTACCAGATAAACTTGTACCAGATATGCAGCTAATTCTAATAAATCTTGCAATTTTCTTCTGTTAGGTTGAATATCACAGTTTTCAACCATTTTGATTCCTGTTGTTACCCAATCGGGGAAACCTCTTCCTAATACTGTAGCTGAATTTTTAAAACTTCAAAAGTTCAAATTTGGTGCAAGTGCTTTCTTGCCTTCCAATCAAAATCCACCCCGTGGTGACGTCATAGAAGACCAGCTCTGCGCGCTCAACCAATCAGAATTCAGCGCACGGAAGACTTCCCGCTGAAACCCCTAGTATAAAGGTCAGAAGGACTTTACACAAGCCACATACCGCCACCTGGAACGCTCATATAAACAAAAACTATATATATATATAAAAAAAAGGGGAGACAAGTTGTACAGTACCCATCCCAGATGACAATCTCTCCTGCACCAAATAGTAGTTAGACTCTCACTGCACTCAAACTAAACCAAAACAAAAGAAACTACAAGCATCAAACTATCTACTAAAAGACAAATGGGTCTGTCCCATTCTTCATTTCTCTCCATAACTCCCCCTACCAAACCTTACCTTTCTTCCGGGTAACCCGCATGAGGGGTTTAAATCAGTTGAAACCGAACTCTCATCCTATCCTACCCCACCTCCCCTACCCCCACTCCTTACAGTCACAGTTACAGCTACAATCCACAATCCCTTACCCACCCTTCGAGTATGAGGATGCCTGGATGTGCCAAACAAAACGTCGCGTCGCATATTAAAGGTATGTTTGACCTCAAACTTACTTATAGCAAATTACGGATAAGCTTAACACTCTACGGGGTCCACACCTCGCATTTCATTTACAATTCATAAATACTAATGTTATATATATTATAAACAATATAGGTATGTTACTCACCTATCTAAGTAGCAACGAAAAGGCCGCAATAAGAAAAATAAAAAAAAAACTCTACAAGATTAAAGCCGCTAAAGCAGCAATAACCTTTAATAATAATAATAATAATAATAATAATAATATAATAATAATAAAAGAAACATCAGCTACCTTGCAGTAATAAGTGGTACGAGCACCAACCTGAGGGAGTGATAGAAAACGATCAGGCAAAGATCCTCTGGGGACTATGGTATCAGAACGGATAGGGTGATACGTGCAAACAGACCAGACGTGACGTTGATTGACAAAGTCACGAAGAAAGTATCACTCATTGATGTCGCAATACCATGGGGACACCAGAGTTGAATAGAAAGAGCGGGAAAAAAATGGGAAATAATATCAAGATCTGAAAATAGAAATAAGAAGGATACTGGGAGATATGCCAGTGGAAAATCGTACCCATAATCATAGGAGCACTAGGCACGATCCCAGATCCCTGAAAAGGAATCTGGAAAAACTATCGGGCTGAAGTAGCTCCCGGGAGCCCTCATGCAAAGAAGTGGTTAGGCATTCATAGAAACACGGCACACATAGTAAGAAAGTGATGGACTCCTAAGGAGGCAGGATGCAACCCGGAATCCCACACTATAAATACCACCCAGTCGAATTGAAGGACTGTGATAGAGCAAAAAAATAATAATAATAATAATAATAATAATAATAATAATAATAATGATAATAAGTATCAAGACCTGAAAATAGAAATAAGTGAGATATGGGATATGCCAGTGGACATTGCACCCGTAATCACAAGAACACTAGGCATGATTCCAAGATCCCTGAAAAGGAACCTGGAAAAATTAGATGCTGAAATTGCTTCAGGACTCCTGCAGAAGAGTGCTCACAGAAACAGCGCACATAGTATGGAGGAAGTATGCAACCCGGAACCCCTCACTATAAAAACCACCGAGTCGACAAAGATGATTGTGACAGACCAGATATTATTATAATAATGATAATCATCAGAACTGACAATATATCTTGCTGTAATAAATGTTCAAGAAGTAAAATGATATAACATGACCTTCAAATTTCCTAAGATTATATATGTTCGACGTCAATAAATGCAAAAATAACACATAAAACCAAAGAAAAACTACGGGTCACATAACAAACTAACAGTAAAATTCCACATTTCAAGAGTTTAAGACTAAGCAAAATGAAGGATACAAAATTCGAAATCAGTTACGAATATTAGTAAATTTTCTAGCAGAACTAAACAACTACCCAAGGTCAAGGTCATTTCAATGAACTGAATAGCACTTGTGCATTATAAAATGGTCGGGGAGAAAATACGTTCGCAAGACCACAACGAGTCTATTTATATATAATAAAAGTCATATTGGTTACAATGTTTTAGTGAAATCCAACATTTGGTGCAATATGCAAGACCTGAATTACACATTTTGAAGTAACCCAGTAACATCTCGCTGCACAAAAATTAATATATAGAACGTACAAATAATCTCAAATCTTCTTACGTTTACTCATATAACTCTCGCAAACTATTAGCAGTAATGCCTCCACTAAAAAAATAAAAATAAATTCAAACTAAATTATAAGTTGTGACCGAGTTTAAAGCGCTCTTTGCCACCCTTACATCGATACGGCAGGCGTTTTGCGCTGCCTTTAATATTTCTGCAACTTCTTTGAAGGTGACTTGGAATCTGAAGTATATATCAAGGTCACTCACAAGGCTATTTTCATCGATGCCAAACATGTATAAAAGCCAAGGACAAACGTTTTCCTATTGTCGGGCAAACGAAATGATGTCGGGGTTTCGTGACTGCAAACAAGAAGCCGTGCGTGACACCTCGATACACGCATCAGGCCTCACCTCCTCTAATTTACTCGTACTCTGTGACGTCACTCGACATTCTAACACCGATCTGCATTATTAAATATAATAAAACACTGGTGATCAGCGTTAATAATCTCCTAATCATTGGAGTATGAGACCCGGCTCATTTCCTGTACTGATAAATCAACGTATATACTTCATTCCAACAATTAATATATACGTATGCTCACAGACACGCACAAAATTATACATAATATAATATTATATGTATGTGTAATATACATACATATATATATATATATATATATATATATATATATATATATATATATATATATATATTATATATATATATGCATGCACACAAGCTGTAATAGAATTAATAACTTCAAAATTATTGTGGATATGACCGTAAAACTTTGTCATTCTGTTGAGCAATCACTAAAGTTTCTTTTGTTTGCCTACAGATGCCACTGTGGTCACTCTATCCGCTCTCCTCTAAACTATGCCTGATTAGAGTTTCATATCAATATAAGAAATAATCAGCGTGCACAATCAGCAGAGACCAAATCATCATCTTATTTAAGAGCTCTCAGTTGCTCAGTAAGATAAACATGGCTACTAGCCATGTAAATATTGATTCATACCATGAACGCTCATCATAACAACAAAGGTCATGGACACTAAGAGCCTAAGTGTTACAATGAACATTGTATTGTAAAATGAACTCCTCTTCGATCAAGAATTAACACTACATGTGAATGTTAGCTTGGTGAGCAGTAGCGGATCCGCTTTCGTCAAGTTCTTTGATGGGTAAGCCTGGATAAACGGCCAGTGTTTGAATTTGCTGGCTATTAGTGACACATCCGCTCCAACTATCAAACTCAAATCTATTTGTTCCTTTGCCCAAGGTCACCGCTGGTCTACAGAAATTTGAAGATCAATAACAAAATGTACAGTTGTTACCTATTTCACTTAGACATCCCATCCCATTCTTCTCTTTTGCGTGGCAAAGCAACGCCATCTCTCTCTTTTGTAAACTACGTAGGTACTGGAGTACACCAATTGCTTCAAATTAGTATTATTGGCATCCAACAACTCGAACAACCAATTTCGAAAGTCAAGTCTTGTTTTGGTGTACAGTAAATGCCTTCCTTTGCCGCAGTTACCTAAGATGTAAGTGCAACTTATCAATCCAAGTTTCGCATATTACTCTTATACAATGAAGATTTATACTTGAGCATTCTCCTAATGATATGCTTGACCCAGCGTAATTAGTCAAGCCATGTTGCCTATAACAAAGATATGGAATTCCCTCTGGACATAGTGAGGTGTTTGGGGGCCATTCATCACGAATGTGATTTAAAAATTGCTATGGTAGCCATAGCTGTGAGGGAGCGGCGATGAAGAGGTTTACTCCGCAATGGGGGTAAATAAAAATAATTTCTACCTCATTCCCGATTTCCTTCAAAGGAATCTCAACAGCTATTTACGGAATTTTGGAATAATTCTAATGCACGGCACAGAGGAAAAAATCTAATGACAGATAATGACTGACTGACTTTATATCAAAAACTGGCATGGCAAGTGCGTTGGTCATCGACGTTGTTAGCAGAGGGAACGAAAACCGATATAGTGCTCAAAAGTCGTCTAACCTGATCCACTGTTCAAGTCAACAAAGGCACACTGGATTTCCAGAGAGAGAGAGAGAGAGAGAGAGAGAGAGAGAGAGAGAGAGAGAGGAGAGAGACTATAAAACCCAGTATATAATGACAAATAATTGCATAGTTAATTTTTGTATCTTGAAAAACGCGATGACTACGAAAGACCCAAAAATTCGAAAATAACTTAACTTGGTTAAACAGATCACTCATGCTATTCAACACAATTATAACGCTTAAGAGATACATTCGCTGTAAAGTGCTGTATTTCATACTTTTAAGCGGTTCCATAACCACTTAAAAAGAAATATATTGATATTATGGAAAAAGGGTCGGACAATATCTTTCAAAATGTATTATAAAAACGGCAGGTAGTTTTTACAATAAATGGCGCCACCAGAATTCTTAAAAATAATCTGCAATTACCAGCCATACTTTGAATATAAATGAATACTGCTCAAGTGTAAATAAATACAACTGGATTTCAAAACTAAATATTTCTTTCATGGCCACAATTAATTGTCCATTTGTACTTTACCTGAAATGGCTTTATGAATTTTATTTTACTGTCGGGTATAATGAAACAACAGGAAGATATGAAATTCTGTATAATGCCAATTATATTGTTTGTGCATCATCAAAGGAATGACAGCCAATCAATAAATCAAACTTCATGGCCAATCCTACGATTATTTCCTACCCTGGCGTCGAGTCGCATTGTCGCTTCTGTTTGTTGAATCGTTATATTTATAAGCACACGCAAACACACACACACATACTCTATATATATATATATATATATATATATATAGAGAGAGAGAGATGAGAGAGAGATGAGAGAGAGAAGAGAGAGAGAGAGAGAGAGAGAGAGAGAGAAGAGATATATATATATATAATATATATATATATATATATATATATATATATATATATATATATATATATATATATTATATATATATATATATATATATATATATATATATGAGAGAGAGAGAGAGAGAGAGAGAGAGAGAGAGAGAGAGAGAGAGAGAGAGAGAGAGAGAGCACTGTTTTCTCGTCCCATTATTTTTCCATTTTTGCATAATTCTGTATAATTCAATCTCCAATTTCATTCATATTGCGCCCATTCCCCATTTCGTATATCCATTTGCAACACCTGTATATTTACCTATTTATCGATATTAACAAACAAATGTGTCCACAAGACATCTTACATTCCCAAGGAAGTCAATACTCCTGTATTCTTGGATTAATTTCCAAGACTAACTTCTAAATCCAATTACCTTATGTAGAAGTCGTCACCTATAATCCATAACTATTTATTTTTACTCAGTTCGGTATAGTTTACCTTCCTCAGGCGCTGTGCCCTGTCAAAGCAACAAATGTCTCCAGGAGTATGATTAATCATTGAAGCGAAGGTCATCACCTCCCGTGATGTGTCCAACAGGTGTGGAAACAATGCAGGGGCCCAGCTGATGGGAACTATAAAAACTCCACCTGTCCTTTTAGGTTAGGAACCCGGTAACAGACAAGTCTAACATCCAGGTCCACTGCCAAGCATCTCATCTCTCACATGACATCGGTCAGTGGATAAATCATCGTTGTTTTTTTCATGCTCATTGCAGGACTACAATAAATTCTGAGTGACTGAAATGATTCTTAAATGCAAACCCAGATACAACACATTTCGCTTTAGTTGTCTATTTTAATCTCTTAATAGACCTAAAACATGCGTTGCTCTTGTTCTACGGAATGATAAATTTCAATAGCCAATTATTACATCATTCCTACAGTTACTGTGATCCTGAATCTCTTTCTTTCATCTTTTATTAAGAAGGAGATAGGATTGTCAGTTACAGTACTAGTTAACAAAACATATCCTAAGATTCATGCATCAATTACACACGAAGTTAAGTAAGCCTCTCCAGAATGATCTCTCGTCATAATTCCAGCTTGTCTTGGTTTACTTCCATTAATTGAATAAATAACTCATTTTCTGCCTAGAAATTGCACTGCCAATCTCTTGCATACGTCTGTATCAATCCAATCAAACCGCACTCCTTGGAAATACTGAATCCACTGACCTTCAGCTATATTCTTCTTAGATGTATCTGTTTCTGAGCCTCTATACCTTAAAATCAATTTGCTCATTAATACTAATATTCCAAAAAAACTTTTCAAGTACCTTCAAAGATTCTCCTTAGAATGTCTGTCAAGCTCTCTCCAATGCTTTCTTTAGAAAGCATCTTATCTTTCTCTTATCCTCAACGAACTTCCTTATAAATATACCTCTTAACATGTCAATCTCTAATAACGTCTGTAGACTAACGTGAATATTATAAACACATAAATGCACAAAGACAAGATATATGTATGTTGCTATGAACAATTACAAATATTCACCAGTTAGAAAATGGGCTTTGCACCTGAGCCTGAAATGCTGGTAAAATTGCCTCTCAACACTGATTGAGCAAGGCAGGGATTTGTCAATGAACAGGGAGAGAAGCGAAGTGGAAAGATTCTGCTTGATGCAAACAAGCAGAGAAACAGGAGCAAGATTTATATCCTACTTAACGGCTAGGTTTTTCTTTACTTTCCTGAAGACATAACATAAATGAATGCATGAAACCGCTCAACCCACTCTTCTTTTTTATATATAAACAAATATAAAAACACGTGAAATGGAGTTGAGGAGTGACTACCACGAGCGTTGACATAGCTGTTCTCCCAATAATCAATAATCAGAATGAAATTACTTTCTTCGAATGGTCTACTTTCTCATCACTGCACAAAAATTCAGCCAATCTCCTAGTATGCAATTCTTCGCAGTACTCATCGCTCCAATTCCTAACATGTACCATACCAATTAAAAAAAAAAAGTACGATTCCACTTGTGATTATCATACTACAGAATGTAACGTAGTAACAACAGTTTCTTGAGACAAGGTATAACACATTTTCTCGATTCATTTTGCATTCCTTGACAACTTATCTATGTACAGAATTTCCTCAGAATTCTACAACGACTGTTCTCTTTCTGGAAAGCTACGTTTGATTTAGGTGATGTGGTTTACATGTACATCGTCATAAATTCTGAATAAATGTACATGCCTGTATATGAGAGAGAGAGAGAGAGAGAGAGAGAGAGAGAGAGAGAGAGAGAGAGAGAGAGAGAGAGAGAGAGAGAGAGAGAGTCAGTATGTATACTTATACAATCTTGTCTTTATCAATTAGCTTCCCAATAAGGTATTACAAATAAGACATTCGAAAGTTTTACACCCCACGACTACAAGTAAACAAGCCTATGGGGACCTTTAATATGCTTGAGACAACTCAGCTGATTTCATAAAACGTCTGAGCAATCGGACATCATTCTCAATCAGTTGTGTTTACACAACTATTTACACAATGTATGTAGTGAGACCTTAATTCTTTTTTTAATACGTTTTTGATAATAAAATGAACATGGAAATTACAATAATAGCATATAATTCATCAACGAACTTTCACACAAAAAACGAAGTTATTTCACGCTCTGTATACTTCATACTTTATCCATTACGTATCAGAGATGAACAATAACAATACTCGTACATCTTAAAAGTAGTCGCCGCTTTGTTTGCTCCCAGAAAACTGTACATTACCCTGGTCCATACAAGGGCAACTATAAAGTATCCAACTATCTCTTTAGTGCCATAAATACCGTTAGGGGAACATAGTATCGGTCATCAACCTGATGTATCCGACAATACATCAAGTGAAAAGCTCATATACAGGCAAGGACTAACAGACCATAAAATCAATTCATCCTCCTGGATGAATCGTATATTCAAGGGACAAAGCAAGGGCTTATAATTCTCATTACATCCCGAGTATATTAAACATAAAGAGAGAGAGAGAGAGAGAGAGAGAGAGAGAGAGAGAGAGAGAGAGAGAGAGAGACTGAATCATGGTAGGATTCCATAATCAAATACATGTTGAAAAATAAAGCTCTGAAAATCATTATCAGAACAAGATTCCCTGAGGGCGTTTCAGGTATCTGACACATACGAGAATTTAAAAGTAAACTCTCCCACGAATTAAGCAAAGTTTCTTACTGTTTGTGTGTGACCTAATTCAGAGCACCTGGAATACGTGCACGAGTCACCTTATAACCAACACAATGGACACGTTCGTGTGTAGCTAAATAACACACTAACACGTCCTTCAGTAATTATGCTATTACAGCACACGTACATGTCTACCATAATTATATACACAAACTAATCACGCATAAATTGGCCACGATAGCTAAATTCATAACTTACCTGAGCATAACAAGATACACGGAAGCTGTAACCTAATTACGTAAATTAAGCACGTAGTGTTTGCATGTTTGTTTGTTTGTATGGTGTTTTTACGTTGCATGGAACCAGTGGTTATTCACCAACGGGACCAAAGTCTTTACGTGACTTCCGAACCACGTCGAGAGTGAACTTCTATCACCAGAAATAAACATATCTGACCCCGCAATGGAATGCCCGAGAATTGAACTAGCAGCCACCAAGGTAGTATGCCAAGACCTAACCGACCACGCCAATAAGGCGTCGGCAAGTAGTGAGAAACCTACGGTACACTCACACTATCTAAATAGGAAATGCAATACGGTACCTACTTACTCACACACACAGGACAGGTTGAAGTTAGTTGCCCAACACATGTAGTATGTAACCTAATTACTGGACCATGGGACAGGTAGTAAGTTACCTAATTACTCGCATATAAGACACACAAGATGTAACCTAATTACTCGCACACAGGACACATGACGTAACCTAATTACTCGCACATGGGACACATGGCGTAACCTAATTACTCGCACATGAGACATACATTATGATGCCTAATTACTCGCACATAGGACAATGACGTAACCTAATTACTCGTATATGGGACGCATGACGTAACCTAACTACTCGCACATAGGACAAATTACGTAACCTAATTACTCGCACATAGGACACATTACGTAACCTAATTACTCGCACATAGGACATTTAGTATGTTACCTAATTACGTGCACAATGGACACGTACCATTTAACCTAATTACTCGTTCACAGGACATGTGGTATATTACCTAACTACTTGCACATGGAACACGTAGTATGTAACTTAATTGCTTGCACATGGGACATGTAGTATGTTTCCTAATGACTAGCACACTGGACATGTATATAATATAATTACCCGCCAAATGACACGTAGTAAGTAACGTAATTATTCGCACATAGAACACGTAGTACTTAACCTAATTCCTCGCACGTAGGACACGTAGAACGTTACCTGATTACTCGCACAGAGGACACGGGGTATGTAACCGAAAGTTACCAAAATGCGCAAAAACAACGAACAACATTACCCACTTCTAAACCCATGGGACACCCAAGACTTAATGACACATACATGGAACATACAGTATGTAAACAAACCATGCACACTTGGAACACTTAGTGCGCAAACTAATTACGCAAATATCGCACGAGCATAACCTCTTTACACTGACACCGGAACACTGGCACTGACACAAAGCGACACAAAACATCGAGACCTTTTGATACCGATGTGAAATATCCCCAACAATGCCAGACGTCCTTGACACACTCAAGTGACGACGACACAGGGTTGTAAACAAGGCAAGTCGTGAAAAATGGGAAGGGGTTCGATTAACCAGTTTCCATTGTTAATCATAAAATCATCGGATACAGAATCGAGCTGCAAAGCTTAAAAAATCTGAATAAATACATCCCATTATTCTGGCAAAAAATATTCACATTTGCTGCATAATTAAGAACTAAGATGCGAGGATGGATAATTCTATAACACATAAAATGTGTCTGAAAAGTAAAAAATTAATTGAAAAAATAAAAGCTTGCAAATGATAACCTACACACTAGTATGAGAAATAGTTCGTGAATAATTACGACAAACTGAGATCAAACATTCTAAAAACTCACGGGATAAAGAACTTCGCCACCAATTACACAAACGTGTCGGAATATACACCCTTTGATCTTCACGCATAGCAATAAAACCTACAGGAATATTGTCACAAACAATAAAAATAGGAATTATCATTATTTTTCCAGTTATAACGGGGGTTTATTTTCCTTCAAGCTCTCAGAAGAAAAATCTCACGAATCGATGCCAAAATCCCGTTTGGCACACATGGCCGAATGCCAAGAGTGATACCAAAATCAGCTGAAGACTGTCGTTGATATTCGGTTCCTATTGACTAGAACCGCTGAACCGAGTGACATACAAAACACGGCAAGTATGACCCTTACCAAGTGTTTTTACTTTGGTGTAGATTGGACTATAGTAACTCCAGGTAAGAGAACGTGCTCCTGCAAATGTAAGTTTATGTATGCTGACGGCCGTCTGAACGAATCACCAAAGGCCTTAATTAAGTCACCACGGCTTGATCGCTTCTCTTTTCCTTTTCCTTGTACAGTCGTTCTATTCTGTGGGAATTTGCACGAAAAACCACAGCCTTTCGGAGCAATCCATCGAAATGTATGCACACTGTTAAGAAGAAAAAATAAGTATATCATAGTTTAACAAGACCATTGAGCTGATTAACAGCTCTCCGAGAGATGGCCCGAAGGCTTCGATATTTTTATGTGGCTAGGAACCCAGCAACGGGACCTACAGCTTATTGTGGGATACGAACTACATTATATCGAGAAATGAATTTCTAATCACCAGAAATAAATTCCTCTGATTTAACGTTAGCAGGGCAGGGAGTCGAACTCGCGACTACCGAATTGGTAGACGAGCACGTAAACCACTCGTTCAACGAGGAACTTACTGTTAAGAACAGCGATTTTACGCCTATTACTGATTTTATCCTTACTCTGATTTTAGGACTATTCCTGATTTTATTCACAGTAGCATTGCTAAAGCTTAAAGAATGATGACACTTTAAAATCGATTAATTAGAAATATATTTTGGAGAGCGGAAGGATGAAGGAAAGCCTTATATGGAGTCAGAATAAACAGTCACAAGGTCTGCTCAGACCGGGAAATTCTGGTTTCTGTTAACATAGAAAAGAGGAGTTAGTGGTCCTGTACCGGGTGTGTGTGTGTGTGTGTGTGTGTGTGTGTGTGTGTGTGTGTGTGTGTGTGTGTGTGTGTGTGTGTGTGTGTGGATGGTGTTACATGAAGGCCTGACTCATCGGATTAGAACATAATATAACCTGTAGAAGATATAAATCGTTGACTTTACGTCGAAGATAAGTACAAATTCACGAGAGGGTAGTCAACCTCGCCAAATGTCTAATTTCAAACATTGCGAGAGTAGTGAGTAGTGTGCCAACCAACAACTGATAAAAGAAATTTACAAATCTCTTAAGAGGCGAAAACAGTACTTTGATTATCAAAAGTAAAGAGCCTATTTCTAAGAAACGGAATGAGTATTCAGGCTCAAGCAATTTCTCATAAACAATCCTGAAAACAATGCAAACGCCTAGACGAGGCCAAATGCAGATAAGAGGATGTGGAATTCATATCATCAGACTTAAATATTTTCCATAAATGTACCTATGAGAAAAACAACGTTTTCTTAAGTAGGCTTAAATAAGTGGAATTATGCGCGTTTTCGATAACGGTCCTATAAGTTTGCACACTTGGAGTTTTTGATGTGTTTAATCTACTATCGTCTCTCTCTCTCTCTCTCTCTCTCTCTCTCTCTCTCTCTCTCTCTCTCAATAGAACCTGTTATTATTGTCATCATTATTACTGAGTCGTGCCTCTCCAAAGATGTTAATAATTCCAAAACATCGTCTCCAAATTTATACTTCCAAGTACCGTCTACTTCTGAGTATACCCTAAATACTAATTAAAACTTACCAAAGCACCACTTGGGTGATGAACTTTTGGCGGATACCGATCAAAATCAGGCATGGTTTCTGGGGCCAGATTCGTGCAGTATCTCAATCAGTCTAAGCCAAGTCAGCCACATCGTTTAAGCTTAAACACGCCATTCATCAGTTTGATAAAGTATATCATGCTGATCAATACTCCGCAGGCCTTGAATGCAAAGCATGGCAGTGTAATTATACAGTTGATCGCAGCCTGTTGCCAAGATGTTAAAAGTTCGAGGTTTTGAATCCATAACTTCTTTACTACGAACGTATTCATAGTAAGTACTATCGAACAGAATAGAATTTAGGCCAAAGGCCAAACTCTGGGACCCATGAGACCATTCACCGCTGAAAGGGAAACTGACAGGAAAAAGGTATGAAAGGTGTAAATGGGGGAAAACCTCGGTTGAACTATGAATCAATTGTTAGAGAAGGGCTGAAAGGAAGATGGAAGAAAGAAAATATAAACGGAAGTACAGTTAAAGGAATGAAAGGGGTTGCAGCTAGGGGCTGAAGAGACGCTGCAAAGATCTTAAATAATGCCTACAGTGCAACACATAAGGCACACTGACAGCACTATCCCCTTCGGGGAAGTACTCATTCTGACTGATCATGATGCAAAAATAATCACTATGTATTGTAG